>NC_141608.1:53622004-53674504 GCF_047967505.1 Dipteris shenzhenensis
GCATTTATTTTTGGTTTTTTGCTTACTTTGAAACTAAAGATAATGTGATTTCATTATTGTTTGCATTCTTATCAAACATGAGGAGCTGGAATGCATAAGAGTTGGGAGGCACATTATAATTTCTATGCAGATTTGAGCCATTGAAGAGCCTATTGATTTTGATTGTTTTCTTTCTTATTAAATCCTTAATTTGGTTATTTGACAACGAACATTGCCATATCAATTCATATTTTTTTTGTTCTAGTAATGTCCTATCACAGCATAGTCTAGGGTTGATCATACAAGATAAATGGGTGCTCACATTTAATATATTTTTGAGAGTCAAATGATAGTGGCTATAGACTACAAAATCATCACTTTGAATAAATTTGGCAAGATTCTTCTGATAGAAGGAATAATTTCTATTGCACTAACGATGAAAGAAAATTATCAAAAGGCTGATACAAGGCTCAAAATCACACTAGTGCTACTAGGCTTAATAGTCATAGGCTAGTAGTAGCACTAGTGTATTTACTAAGTAGTGTGCGTGCCTCTCCTCATTACTTGGCCAGCACTAGGATGTTTTTTGAAATTCTGAAATCCTGTGCTTCCACATGGCACAATGTACACCCTTAGATTTTTTAAATTCTGAAAGCCCAAAAGCTTTTTTTTAAATTCTGAAAGCCCAAAACCTTTTTTTTATAATTCTGAAAGTTTCAAAAAGATGTTTAGCTATCAGGCGCTTCAGGAAATTTGCCCACCAAAGTATCCATGGGTGGTGTAAAGGCATGAAGATTTTTATCCAATCACGAACGAAATCGAAAGAATATAGGTTGGGGTCATTGAGACAACATTCCATCACCAACGATGACGTGCAATTGCTTAAGGATGCTGTTGTCGAGTTCACTCAAGCCATGGTTGAGGAGTGGGGTGTAACTCACATCACACATTACATGGTCAGGCAAACCAAGCTCTTTACCTTCAATTCAAACTATTGTTGCAAAAAGATGTTTAGCTATCAGGCGCTTCAGGAAATTTGCTCGCCAAAGTATCCATGGGTGGTGTAAAGGCATGAAGATTTTTATCCAATCACGAACGAAATCGAAAGAATATAGGTTGGGGTCATTGAGACAACATTCCATCACCAACGATGACGTGCAATTGCTTAAGGATGCTCTTGTCGAGTTCACTCAAGCCATGGTTGAGGAGTGGGGTGTAACTCACATCACACATTACATGGTCAGGCAAACCAAGCTCTTTACCTTCAATTCAAACTATTGTTGCAATGTTGTATTGACCTCCCATGTCTTCTTTTTTTCAATGCAACATATTCTTTTTGCACATGCACCATGGTTTGCAGAAAAGTATGGATCTTTGAACGTGTGGAGTGCACAAGATATGGAAAAGTCATATTACACCGCGAGATGTGCATATTTTGGAAGTACATGTCACGGTGGTGGTGTGGTTCGAAGCAATGCACTGCATGAAATGTTTGAATGGTTTTACCATGTAATCATTGGTTCCTCACTTGAGAGGGAGAAAGCCTTGCAGAGCAACTAGGTCGAGCCATTAATGATGCAAATCAAAACAAGAAGCGGATTTTCTAAAAAGCTTCACGTGCTTCAGAGAGAATTAAACAATGGGTAGCAACAACAGTTCACTCTGGAAAAAGATGGACTCAAGCTCCTAGTTGACACTTGTTTTTTTGCAATTGCAATTATAAATATGTACCAATTTTTTGAAGATAAATTTATTTTAATTTTGCAAGAAATCCTTGTGATGATATTGCAATGTTTCTACATTTGGGAATGATATGAACTTGTTTTTATTTTTACACTTGTGCTTTTTTAATTTGTTAGATTTTAATGAAAAGGTAGACCTTTAGGTAAAAAGCCTTATATATAGGGGCCATTTTAAACCTCAAACCTAAGGACTTAACCTTTAACACCTATATAAGACAAACACCTCACACATCAGTGTCACAATCGTGGATGGCAAGAACTAAACAAACAGGTCGACCAATTCATAGCACTATAATCGAGGTTGCTTACGCACGCTCTCTAGCCATTCGTACCCTTCTAGAGCAATGAAGGCAAGCCCAACAAATAGAAGAGCAAGCAATGGTAGCAAGGAGGTAGGCTGCTAAGTTTGCATAGGCACAGGGGGCCTCACAAAATAGACCTGAGAGTATTCATGCACATGAGAGTTAGAGTAAGAAGAGAAAGAAGCATACCGAAGAGTGCCGCAAGGTGAGGAAAGAAGCAGGCCTATCTCCAAGGCCATGGGGTGCCAATCCCCACGATCTTCCCTGTGCTAAAAGACAGCCGGGAGGCTTGAGATTCGCAAATGGTGCATAATGCTTCCGAAAATTAAAAAAAACCGCAACAATTGAGAAAAAGAATTAACGAGTTGCAAGAACAACAAACTCATCATGGATTGCACTTCTCCTTCAGGACTCCTCAAAGAGATCCTTGTCGAGCTTGACATTGAGTTCGATGAGACCGATAGGATGATGGAAAGTTTGGAGGGGCAGAAGCTACTAGACACGAAGACGAAAGGGATCACAGCGTATGCGTGCGAGCTGCTGCATTACGGGTACAACGTATCCTTGGAGTTGCTGAGGGACACGATGCGCGATCAAGCAACGGCTATACTCGAACAATTCATGGAACAATTTGGAGGGACGCACGACGCGATGCACCCGGTGACGACAATGGAGAAGCTTACGTATATTTTCGACAGGGACTTATACGAGGAGCGCTTCGGTATTGGAAACGATCCTTTCACGCCAACAGAGAAAAACCAGGGCAAGTAAATAAATGCATTCTATTATGGAACTCAAACGGGAAGAAAAAGTCCGAAAACCTCGATGACCAACATAATTGTCAATGTTTACGCAGGGATGACATTAAAAGACGCGAGCCTCGAGATGAAGGAGGAGCCTCCACTGAAGCGCCCGCGCAAGGGAATCGCGCGAGCCTCGTCGTCTACTGCATCACGTGCAAGTCCAACAACAGAAAATACATAGGGAGCACGACGGACCTGCCGCGGAGGATCAAACACGGAGGATCAAACAGCACAATAAAAAACCACCGGCGAAAATGAAAGAGGACTTGCAGCGTTACAAGCCCTTCGAAGAAAATTTCGAAATCAAAGTTTTGGAAACAACAGACACTGTAGACAAAGCACGAACTTTAGAGCAGTACTACATAAGGAGCCACAACACAGTAGGTCCATTAGGTTACAACACGCTCGAGGGCCATCCGGCTAGAGCACGGAAGTACTATTTCCTAAAGCGTAGGAACATAATTTGACCCCAAAAAAAAACATTTGCGCCTTCGAAAAAAGGGATCCAATGAAGTTGCAAATGGTGCTCAAACTTTTGTCGTACATGCAATGCAACTTTGGGTTTGGATTTTTCCTATCACAGTTGCATGCTTCTGGCTCAATTTGGTTTTGATTTATTATTTATACATTTTTGAAATACATCTCCCCGTCTTTCGCTCGAAGTGGAATGACAATAGATTTGCTTACAGTGCAAAGAATAAAAATTTGTCTTCCTCCGAAAAAAAGAAAAACTACGTTTTACTGTCGACATGAACAACATCAAGTGCAAGCAGGACTGGATTATAACGAAATCTCTAGAAAAGGTTGCATGCAATTGAACATCAATCTTCTGCATCATTTCTGACAATGTGACTTATGTGAACCTCAACAAGATAGCAAAAGAGAGAAATATTCATCAAGAGCCCAGCTGGCCAAGCACTCTAGTTAAAATTCATAGTCGTCAAAAATATATAATACATAAGTCGAAATATTCTATTTAGTTTTATTATCCTAATGTTGAAACTGACTTAAATTCATAGTTTTCAAAAAGGTATAATACATAAGTCAAAATATTCCAATTAGTTTTATTGTCCTCATGTTGAAAGTGACTTTCTCTTCCTTCGTCTCCTATGAGCTTCAAACCTTTTATCCATTAATCTCTCAAATAGTAAGAATGATCTTGTATTAAGAGGCGATGATATCTAAAGTGATCTACAAATACTAAGAATGGTCTTATATTAAGAGGTGATGATATCTCAAGTGTTATACAAATCATAAGAATGGTTTTGTATGAAAAGGTGATGATATCTCAAGTGTTCTACAAATAGTAAGAATGGTTCAAGTGTTCTACAAAATTATTAGGTACCTCTTAGTGGCTAAAGGGAAGGAGTGATGATATCTCAAGTGTTCTACAAATAGTAAGAATGGTCTTGTTTTAAGAGGTGATCTCAAGTGTTCTACAAATAGTAATAATGGTTTTGTATAAGGAGGTGATGATATCTCAAGTGTTCTATAAAACTATTAGATACCTCTTGGTGGTTGAAGGGAAGGGATTGGAAGTATGGGCGAAATCTTTAGCAACTACAGAATGGTTGCAAGAACAATTTTGAATGTCATAAATGACACGGGTTTTTCAACATACAGGTGAACTATTTTTAAACATTCACTTCTTTCATGGTTGATAACACTTTTAATAAGAAGAACCATTTTGAATGTCATAAGTGTTGATGCAATCCCATGCTATGAAGTCTACAGATAGTTTTTTTTCCCCGCATATGGGTGAAGTGATGTTTATGTTACTAAGTTCAACATATTAAGCGAGGCATTTGTTTTGATTATTGAAGGAGTTTGATAATAAGACCCATTTCAAATGTAAAAGAATTGTTGTATCAGTAATGGAATCCGCTTTGGAGAGGAAATTCGGTTTCTTTCAAACCCACATACTATTGTTGCATAATGTGAGTATGGCTCCAATTGGAAGTTAAGGTAGACGATTTCCCTCCCATACATAGAACACCTTCTTGGACGAAAACTTCCACTTACTCTTGCTTGCAACATCCTTCTCAAATTCACTATTCACCTCCTTCCATACTTGTGACCATGTATTCACAATTGCACTTGTAACATGACTCTCCTCTGCATCACACTTGCACAAGGATACAATGCATGCCCCCTTCTCAAGCAAGGAGCCCTCATACTAAAAAAGAACTCTTTAATGCAGATACATCACTTCTCAAACCCCTAACCCAAGCATAAGGAATCAACCCACAAAGAGGGATCCTAGGACATTCATCAGACCCAAGAAGTATGCAGTTCTTCCCAATCACATCTCCACCAATTGCTATCTCCATGTCCATCTTAGCAAATTCATCCTCATCTTCTTTTGCTTCACCTGAATGCCCCCCCAATGGATGCGTCAATTTTACGAGCAAAAACCTATGAGCAGGTTTATCCGAGCGTGTTTTTCAAGAGATTTAAAAAAATGTATTTCTTCATTTCTTTAGGAAACATGGTTTTTACACTTTTACTTTCACGAGAACTAGATCCCTTTATCATAAAAATATACAGAGTAGTCACTCATTCATTTTTACACAACATAATTTTCTTATTTAGAGACATCCCTTTGTACCCCTGTTATTACCTTAAAAAAGTGTTGATTCCTTTAAGAAACATCCCTCATAATCACTCTCAATGTAATAATACTATGCATAGATAATTACTTATTAACACATTTATATCATATGGCACTTGGGCTTATATATCACTCTCATAAAATACATGTAATATTTAATACTATATATGCAAGATTTTTCAAAATATAACTCCATAGATTTCAAAATATGTGCTCAAAGGGGGTGTTCTGATCAATTTGAGTGGTTGAATGACTATATTTGGACATTGGATATGAAAGTTATGTCACTTTTAAAAGTGCTGTCCAAGGTAGTTTCGCCAGCGAAACTACCTTGGGAGACCTGCTTCAAAGGGGTTTCGCTGGCGAAACTACCTGGATGGCTTGCTTCAATGAGTTTTCTTTGAAGAAACCCTTTCATGAAGATAGGTTGAGAGAGGGTTTTCAATGTCACCCCCTATTAAGTAAAAGTTGTAAGAAGGATCATAAGGGAATTTTCATAGAGAAGTCTACTCTACATGTGGGTTTCTTCAAAAGCCACCCCATTATGCTCTCACCACTCCTAAAGATTCACCTAAAGATTTTTATATAAAATAGGCATTGCTATAATACTTTGCATATTTCTAAGTGAAACTATGTTTTCTTCTAATCGATTTATGCCATATTTATTCATAGTTGGAAGCTTTTTTTTTCCTTCGCTCAGACGCTCAGAAGATTTCGCTCAAAAAATGCTCGTCCCCCCAATCTGAATGTTCCTCAGATATTCTTTCTCCTCATTTGCAAGGATATTAGGAGGATGAGCACTGGAGCCCATGATAACTTGCTTCCCCCTTTCCTTAATAGGATCATGTCCTAGTTTTAGAACCCTCTTTCTTGAAACTTTTGGTGGCATTGTTGCAACATGTATAGAAAAAATCAAGACAAATCTATCAACTATGATTAATTAGAGCATACCTAAACCAATGAAAGAGCAAAAAAGGAAAGGAAATTACCATGAACTAAACATGAGTTAGAGACCTCAACACTACCCTCTTAATAAAGCTTCATATCAAAAATAGTTTATCTTCGAGCATTCATTTGACATTATGAACACCTTTCCAAGAACGTAAATATTATTTTGACTAAAGTTATACTACAAAACGTTAAAGGCTAACATGAATAGGATGCCTTAATGAGCTCAACAAAGTTGGTGCACCATTAGAACTTGTGCACTCTGACAAGGTAGGTGTTAACTCCCTAATGCAACTAGCCATCATCTAACACAAGAATGGTTAATTAAGACTTGATGCCTACAGAGTTATGGCATTAGCAGGAATGTATTAAAAACACCAATCCAATGGTTAAGAAGACAAAATGAAAACTCCTCACTGCTTTGCAGGCACATGTACTCACTGCTGCCTGCTATACTTTTTCCCGAATAATAACATCCCCAAAGCATAGTTTGGAAAGGTCACATTGAGAGGCATGGAAGTAAATAAATTGTCTACAAACAAAACTACCATGTGGCTTGGGCACTATCCAACACAAAGCATTCTCTTTGCATGCTTTTGGACTACACAGTCCAAAAGGATGCAAAGAGCAAGCTTTTAGCCAGAGATATTGTAGTATGCATGATCATGCTCAGGAGCTAATTGTTGGGAATAGCTACCATTAGGTCAATGCCCAATGGCCTCAAATTCGGTCCACATGTTAGTATGGTGTCATCATTGAAGGTGTAGGTGACAATGTGTGCTATGATGTCTCAGACCAAAAGCATGATCTTTGCATTCTTTTACCCTGAGATATTGTAGCATGCATGTTCATGCTCAGGAGAAAATCATTGGGAATAGCTACCATTAGGTCAATGCCCTATGTCCTAAAAGTATATTGTTGGGACAAATTGATGTACTAGGGTCAATACCAATGATTACAAGGTCAGTGTGAGTTTTTGTGTCACCACATGGCGGTTAGTGTGACCAAGTTAGGTGGTAGGAGGTTCTATTAGGTGTGATTGAGAGATTTATGGGTCTAATTGAGAGATCAGTGGAGTAATTTGTGGATCTAGAGGTGCTTTCCCTTGGGCACATGCATTGTATCAATTGCCCTATAAGGGCATTTCTACTCGAAATTAGTCTTTTGCCTCACTATTGATTCACTCCATGCCTATGTTGCTGCTCGATCATGTGGTATTAGGGCCACTTCACTCTCCTTGAGCCTTCCTCCCACTATGCCACATCATCACCTTCTTCCCCAATTCCTTCATTTCTTCCCTCTCTTGCCATGGATTTTCCTTAATCTTGTTCTCTTGATTCACTGTGCCATTTACCATGCCTTTTGAGCCCAAGCATCCTCATGATGGGGCAAACCTCTGACTAGGAGTAATTATGAAATGGTTGTGCCCTCTGCCTGTGCTGACACAATCTTTGCTTGCTAAAAAAATGTACAATTCTCTCTGTAGAAGATACCATTCACAAAATGGCTCAACTATAGTTGGGCAACATCATGAGGAGGACGTTGATGAAGTTTGAGCACTAATGCTCTAGTATGCGAGGAGAAATCATGAAAAATTCAAGTGACAATGACACATTTCTCCCAAATGACCTGATGCAAATTGCTGCAATTCTTGTTTGGGATGATCTTTGGTAATAGAGCTTCCTTTATGTGTTAAAACCCCTCTTAGATCTACTCTTACTAGTTTGAATTTTGGCCTCCAAGTTTTGTCTACTTTGGTTGTAGTTTGACCGTTTGGTAATCTTAATCCTCAGCCAAGACGACTAAAAGTGGAGCTTTTGACCTTGACTTAAATATTTCAGTATATGGAATCTTCTTGAGCTTTACAAATCAGTTATGGAACTCATGGGTGTCATTGTACTTTGCATTTATGGAGATGACTTAGTGGTGCTCACT
Organism: Dipteris shenzhenensis; assembly: GCF_047967505.1. Classification (NCBI taxonomy): domain Eukaryota; kingdom Viridiplantae; phylum Streptophyta; class Polypodiopsida; order Gleicheniales; family Dipteridaceae; genus Dipteris; species Dipteris shenzhenensis. The sequence goes on from NC_141608.1 coordinate 53,630,325, forward strand.
TGATTGTGATTAATGACATGCTTGTCCAATGGCCACCTCTTGTGAGTCATCTAACCTTCAGTACATCAGAGTAAAGGAATCTCTCAAGAAAAAGCCCAAGTTTGTCAACAAGAAGGTCACAAAGCTTCCAACCAAAACTCAAGTCCCTCACTAATACTATCAATATGTAAAGAAACTTGGTTTTTTAGTTTTTCTTGCTTGCAATATGCATTTATATGGTGATGGCTCTTTCTAAAGAATTGTAAAGGGATTAGAGCGCGTTGCATGCTGCACATGCACTTCTCACCTTTAGAGTATTCCACGAGGCGGGCAAGATGAAAGAAATGATCACAAGGGAAATCATAGCATCCTATGGCCCTATCAAAGTGATCTTGGCAGATTGAACCATAGCTATGCGGGTATTGTAGATGGTTTGCACACGACGAGGCTAACAAAATCACGGTTGATTGTTGAGACTATGCCTCCTTCTTCGATATGTTGCAAGGCGGCTTGTGCATCACATGCTTGTTGAGAATAATTAGCTGCTATTAGGCACATCTCCGTGTATGCATTGTTGATATCAAGCTGTTGTCCGGTTCGAGGTAACAGTGCATGCAATTACTCATTATTACTTTTCACCCGCTCAAGTTCTTGCAGCACCCATCGATGCTCCATAACTGCATCTCACATAGTTGCAGTAGAAAACATGATGTCTCACTCAGCATGTGCTCCCTCTCCAACTTCCTCTTTGATATTTATGAAGAGTTTGTCAGTCATAACTGATATGTGACTTTATGTTGCCTCCAATGACAAAGAGTGCAAAATATGGAGATGCATTGCATTCCAAGTGGAGGTGTTTAAACTTTTGGATCATGCCAAAGTCACTCCCAATCTTTGGATCTCATGATTGGAGGAATATGAGCTAATACTGGCTCCTTAAAAGAGGGTTCCACACAATATGGTTGGTCCATAAGAAGAAACCACTTGTGCTGCTCATATACCATCTTCAGTAAATCTTTTGAGTACCAACTGCACAAACTATCTTCACAATTTGGACACGCAAAGTATCCACACACTTGGAAACATTTTTGAAATGCAAGGACACAAGTTACATCATGCAAAAGTGAAAAAAGAACATAGTGGCATAAGAGAAATGGAAGGAATAGAAATTTTGTATCTGAGCAATCATGCAATCAAAGATAATCATCCAAGGGTCCACATCAGAATGTCTTTTACTCAAAATCGATGTTGACTCAAAGGCTTTGAAATGTCATAAACCTGCATGCCATTTCATGAAATTTGCAGGTCGTCCACCAAAGGGGAGCCTAGATAACATCCATGTTTTTCACCTTGTGCTTGCCTGGTACAATGAGTGCCAACATAAAATGTCCCTTCTTTATGGTTATCCAAGAAGGAATATTGTATGGTGTGACTACTACTAGCCATGTGGAGCATGATGTGGACTAATGTGCAAAGGTATTAACACCCAATTAACACCATCCATATCTAGCCCAAGATGCAAATGTTGAGGCTTAAGCCCAAACTTTGTTCACTTCTTCTCTACTTGTCTCCAAGCCTTTCCATTCATAGGAATCCTTAATATTCTATTTGTCAAGCAGTTATGGGAATGCCAATCCATAAGGTGAGCTAACAATCCACAACGAAACAAGTGTGCGATGCTTGTTAAGATCGACATGTGTTGCAATACCTTTTTCAAAATATTTTGTCCTTGTGTGTCTTGTTAGTATCAAGATGCACCACATTGTGGATAGGTGAATCCCACCTGCGAGAATCCTTTGACCTTACCTTCCCAAAAAGTGTTTGTGTGGTGGGTCACACCTGTTTCTAGTGGCAAGACTCCAGTTCTATCGAGCATCGCATGCATAAATGCCTTGGCACATGTGCATTTCTTGAACTCGTCACATGGCCCTCATGGCATGAGTGGTGCGATCAATGCTCATGATTAAGAAAATCATGATTTTCTATCAAGGCCACCTGGAAAAGGCTCACCATTAGGCACCATTTTATGGAAGGCTCCATCTTTTTTTCATCTCTCCTAACTTCCAAGAGATTATATTCAAAGCTCAACTCAACCTCTCTCATGCACACGAAGTGATTATGACCCAAGCTCACTGAACTAATTGAAGCACACCTCAAACCTGCAAATATCAAAGCTTCTTATTTTGAGGGTTGTCTCCATCGAAGCTCTATCACATCAAAGCTCTGTCAAGCACACATAAAAAAGGTAGGCCTATGTATTCCAAATGCAAGTGCTTCCTTATGCTTTTGATTTTCATGCATGTCTCTTTAGGCTAATTTATTGTGATAAAGAATCTTTTTTTAGGGTTTATGGCCCCATGGTGTTCTATACCATGTCCTAGCTCTTCTACTTTGCATTCACCCATGGCATCTATTTCGAGTCGTTGGACTCTTTCATCTTGTTTATAAAAGCTTGTTTTGACTTAAGCCCATTTAGATGCAAGAACAATGAAATCATAGCTTTCAGGTAATACAATAGAAACTTATACATTGTCTTGCTCAAATATGTGGTTTGAGTATGTGGGAAAATCAAGCCAATGATATCACTCTAAAGTTGCAATGAGCTTTATGTTTTCAAACACAGAACATAGTCAACATTATATAATGAGCCATAGTGTATGTTTAGTAATATGGAATGGAAATGTATTGAAGGTTTGAGAATTTTGGCCCTATTGTGAAATTGAATCCTCAAAACAATCAACTCTAGGAATTTTGTATACTGTTTGTATAAATTATGTTATCATACTTGGCTCAAAATAAATTATGTTATCATACTTGGCCCAAATCATGCATGGGTAGGTCATTTTGATGAAGCAGTGCCTACTGCTAGCAAAGACTTATAGATGGGTTGCATCTTACATCATCCTTGAGATTATTGGCATTTTTTATTATGATAGGGATTACATTTATGAGTGAAATTACAATTGGATGTGATGATACATTTTTTATTCATGTTCTTCATTTGTTGAAGTCCCATGATTTGTATATCTTTGCATAGTGAAATACCCTTGAGTATCTGATAGGTTTTAATCAATTATGATGGGCTATAATATAAACAATGATTTGATGAGTTTAAGCAATTAGGATGGCCTATAGTTTGAACAATTTAATGAGTTTACAAATGAATAGGGACTATAGTTTCTACTAGACTAGTATGCATCTCCTAATGACCTTGTCGTCACTTTTGGTTTAATTAGATTAAACTTTTCCATAAGTGCTTAAATTTAGTTCCATGTTTGAAATTTGTGAATTTTTCCTATTGGTCATATTGCTTTAGAATTTCTATTATCTACCCCCATTTCCATGTTTTTATGCTTAAGATTGATGGAGCATCCAAACCCTTAGCAAAATTCATTGAATATAGCCCCTGTTTCACATGTCCCCATGATAAATCACGTGGATACCTTGCTGTCTAATGTTCAAGAGCAATGGATAAACTTCAATGTGGCCATGCACAGCACATGGTTGGACTCCACTCAAGATATTCTTTGAGAGACAAGGAGGTGTATAAACAAAAATTTTAGAGACTGCAAGAAACTATGGAGAGACTGAGAGATGCGGGATTTGGACAAGGTCTTGCAGTCCACATATGCTCTTATGCTCATGTGTCATTATGCTCATATGCTAACATGTGTTCATATATCCACATGTTTTTATTCTCATATGCTCACATGTTCTTATGCTCATATACTCATATATCTACATGTTCTTATGCTCATGTGCGCATATGAGCATAAGAGAACATGTACTCATGCACTAATGATCATATGTGAACAAGTGAACATGTACTTACAAGCATAATCATACACAAACATATGAGCACAAGAGAATATCCTCAATAGAAAAAGAAATCCTTAATTTCCCTCCTTACACTACAACCTAAGGTGTGCATGGTAAGTTAATGGTCTTCTCCTCTAATACATTTCTATATAATCCCTTCTTGTCTTGGCCATAAGAAGGATCCTTCCATGTGATTTGTTAATCAACCCCATAAGAGGTAGGTCATATAAGAAGGATCTTTTCATGTGATTTGTTATTCAAAATTGGGACATGTGTGTGCATAGAGGTGCATGTGTGTGTGTGTGTGGATTACAAAGTCCCATACAATTAATTCCATCAATTGGATAAAAATTTTTAAAAACGGGGAACATATAAAGAAAAAATGTTTGAAACATCTAAGTTGAAAATTGCAACTACTAGAGTTTGCAAAATTTTCCACCAAAATTAATAGTTTTTAATGATATTGAATTTGAACAACACAATATTGAAAAGAGATGTTGAATCCTCAGGTAGTCTAGGTTCTGAGGTTAGGGTCCACTTACATGCCACCATCCAAGAGAAACTAAGTGTTAGAACATCATAGCTTCTAATGGGTAGAGACATGTAATGCCTGCTTACCTCTGCTTGTTATCGATTTTACCAAAGACCCAAACCACCTTCTAATTTGTTTGATGAAGCTACTTATAATTCTGCAACAAGAAGAGATACTTGATCTATTGAAGACTGCTCTGTTCAAAGGTAGAAGAGATAGATTTGTAGTCATAAACTACAATAACCTTGTCAATGACAATGGACAAGCATCAAAGGGTAGAAAGTCTTGACTATCCCGCAATCCATCGTCTCGATAGAATTGTGAGTCAGCGCGAATTCAAACAACAATCTCTTTCAATCGAGTTGCACTATGCATCCTCCTTGAAAGGCCATGCTCCAAGAACTTGATTTTTCATTGGGCTTTGATGATTCCTACACTTCTTGCACTATCCAAGCACTGCAACAAAAAAGATTCCATGGTGTTCTCATTGATGCCCCACGCAGTAGCAAAAGAGACCAAGGAATGGAAGGATTCATGGATTTTTTCATCAAAAACCGCGGCGGTAACCAATCCATGTGATCGCCTCTGTATACCACACATATATGGCATGTTTAGCGATTGAAATTCATCGCGGTCTTGTCCAAGGATTGCGTCCTTTGGTTCCCAGCCATGGAACTTTGCAGAAGACATTGAAGGCGCTTACTCTTTTCATCTGCATGAGTATATAAAAGATACAGCGACACCACTCATAGTAAAACTGCGATCAAAAGGAGGCAAAGTCTGAGCAAAAGGGCTACATAATTCCATCCTTCATGGATGCTACACTGATCAGGCCCTCACTTACAATAGTCTGATCGCAAAATCTACAGCCACACGAAGGGAAATTCTAGTAGGATTTAATGGAAGAATTACACTCAAATTGGAAATTTCATGTCAAAGTGGGCTAAAAAGGATTGAGAGCTTCATGTTCAGAGACCCTAGCAGAGAAAGAGTGAGTTTCTCCTCAATAAAGCAAATAGAGAAAAGCCATCACAGTAAAAAATAATGCACAACTTAGACCGTTCGATTTTTCTAAGATTAACGCCTAAGACCATGACACGTGGTTCAAGGAGAGACTTCAAAACCAAAACATGCCTCTAGGCTACCTGCTACCATAAAAAGGGAGTGGTAGGAAAGGCATAAATATGTCGATTAAATATGTGCATGAGGGGAGTGGGCGATGGTGGTTAGGGATTAGGTGGTGGTGCTTTGGGAGAATGTAAGGGGCTAGCGAGTGGCTAAGTAACCAGGGGGTTAGTTAGGTTAGAGGGTAAGAGAGTGGTTAGGGGACACATAAGGTTACGAAGTGGTTAGGGGGAACTAGGGGTTGGGATTTGGGGGGGCGAGAGGGATTATAGGGGGCAGAAGGGGGGTGTTTGTCTAATGCTAAAGCTTAGGAGGAGGAATAGTAAATTTATATGTGTGTGTGTGTGTGTGTGTGTGTGTGTGTGTGTGTGTGTGTGTGTGTGTGTGTGAAAAAAAAAAAAGTGTGTGTGTGTGTGTGTGTGTGTGTGTGTGTGTGTGTGTGTGTGTGTGTGTACTGCCAATAAAACCAAAAGAAGAAATAAGATGCTAGTAAAAGAAATAATGAGTTAAAAATGTAATTAATTAGAATAGAATGTAATAAATTTAACGAGTAGAATAAGGGGGTAGGGGATTAAATAATATGAAAATGCATAGGGTAAGGAGAGCCTACCACTAAAAATTAATATAGGGGCAATAAAAAAGTTATATTTAGGTAGTATCAAGGAGTATTAAGGAGGAGTGTGGGGGGAAAAGTAAATAATAATATCATAAGCTACCCCACAAATTAAGGCTTAAAAAAGAAAAGAATAATTCATAGTTAGAAAAATATTTGTGTGTGTGTGTGTGTGTGTGTTTGTCCTATCAACTGCACCAATTTTCAATGAACTAGTAAACCAAATACGACCATATACCATTGCCCTTAACATTGCATAAGTGAGAATAATCCATCCGGTGTAGAACTCCTAACAAGATTATAAAAAATGTGGTGCCAAATGTGCCACCACTATGTGGATGAACCACCATAGGCTTTGCTTCACTCAGATAGCTTCTAATGCACATTTTCTCTGCTAATGCATGCAAGCTACACAAGGTACATGATTATATAGCTATTACTAAGTGAGATAATGAAAGTAATTGCTCATTCAGAAGATGTGACTTTTGGCATCCACTCTCGCCATCATTATTCTTTTCTTATTGATACTTTTGCTATTGGAAAGATCTTGCATCCTCTGCTAAGCTTGACTTCTTTTCATTTCCTTGGATTCTTTCATCATTCAATAAGTTATGTGACTTTGCTCATCAAGACTCTCAGTCCTTAAATCTAAGGTAGCAATCTAGGTACATAACACTTGGTGTCTCAGGCTAGTGCACACGGCTCTAGTTCAAAATAATGGTCACAATGATGGGGCTGTAGGCCTACACTTGGGCTTAGCATATGCCTCATGTGGTGAAGCTAGTGGATATTGTAGGAGTTGTGGCTGCAAATAAGAAGTCCCAAAAAGAGATGACCACAGCTCCTCTTGCCACCTTCATAGGTTGAAGAAGGATCACTGTCATCAAGTCTCACAAAGCCCGAGGTGTGATTCCAAGGATCCTAGGTGCCAAAACTCTACTAAATGAGGATAGCTTGCAGTTAAGGCCTTTGAGATCCCTTCATGTTGAGGAGCAACGATAGAGGGAGAAGACAAGGGGGAGTGAGAAGTTTGCATGACCCTTGATGTTGTGGCTACGAATATGGAGTCCCAAAAAGAAATGACCACAGCTCCTCCTACCACCTTTGTAGGATGAAGAAGGATCACCATCATCAAAAGCTCAAGTGATTCTAGGGATCCTAGGCACGAGAACTCTGTCGACTGGTTTGAGCTCCGTACCTTCCGTCATCTCATAGATCTCCCTGGCTACACATGGCTATGAACCCTCACTTTCCATATAGGATAGTTGGTTCCTTTCAGCTTCCCAAACTTTCCAAAACTTGGAATTGGAACCCATGGTAGGATGTAGATGACCTGAGTTTGTTGCCTACTGCAATACCTGCAAGGCACACAAGCACACTTGAATGTGAGAGCTCATACCGTCCCTTTCGACAAAGTGCCAAAGTGGGAGTCAAGTTACATACTCACATTCATGTGAGTAAATTGCAAAAAGTATAATAATACTCCTAACTAGTCTCCAATAGAAAGTCCAATCTTATTTCTCAGTAGTTGGAGATAATCCACTATAGAGTATTCCTCGAAGTTCCCAACACTATATCTTCATGCCTTAGATTTTTCCAATGCAGACCCGATGGAGAGGTATGCCAGCTCAGCTGGCACCATCATAGCAAAAATGAAAGTTAGAACAATACATTTTTTATGTGGAAGCCAGGCTTCAATGCCGGCATACAGTTGTTATCCTTGTCACTTAATCTAGATTTAGCATTGATAAAATCCTGACATTCTTAAGGAATTTGGCATATATATAGTTAATGCAGTGTTTATGAAATGTTAGATGACTTCCAAAGGAATATATAATACCCCATAAGCATGGGATCATAAATGATTTTCCACAGAGAATTTACTTTGCTCCCAAAAAACTGCAACTATCACATGGGTTAATGAACATCTCAAAAAAGGCTAGTATAGCATAGAGGCCAAATGAGAAAATAAGGGAATTGTTCAAAAATATTATCAACTCCTACACAAATCAGACAATGTCATTAAAGAAGATTAACTCACACCTTCTCCACTATCTTTCGGACAGTTATAGCCATAATCTTTAGGAGAATTATAACCATAATGCAATTAGGTAATATGAATTGCAATTAAGAGTTCCCTTGCTTAAGACTCAAAGGGCCTAAAAATTATAAACATATAAGGACCCTTACGAAAGCCCCTCAAAAGGAGTGCTCCTCAAGATGGATGCTTTGCAATTATCATCAGGTCAGTTGACGATAATTGAATGTAAGTAATACCAATGGTCCTCATCTTATCCCAACAAAAATAATGCATAATGAAGCCATGTGTACTTCCACATTTATAGGAGCTCTTTGGTAAAAATATATAAATAAACATTATGCCATGGAGAAAGAGATATACATATATTTACCCAAGTATAAATGCCAAGATTAAAGAGACAAATATATATATACCCATATATATGCCAACTCCATTTCACACATATATGCCAAGGCTAATGAGAACCTCTAAATAGAGTTAAAAAAGAAATAAGGTTAAAACACTAACCAAACCGAATGGGTTAGGAACCGGGGAGCTACATTGAGCGAGAGGAATGAGGTAGTAAATTTCAAAGTTTCTGCCATCTACTCAAACCAAAGGTGAAATACGTGCAGTAGCGAGGTATCTCATGATGGGGACTAAGCGTAGCTAAAGTACTTGAGGCTTGTAAATCTTTCACATACCACATTCTGGAATCTGGGGTCGCATGTCTACCCACAAAATTGGGACAATCCTATGTTCCAATCAATACGTAAAGCTCATTATATAGAGAGCCAACCATTACGTGGAGATCCAATCGATACATAGATCTGACTACATATTGTGCAACAAAGTGTCGATTCAAGCTCTGGTGAAGGGACACTTCCAACGTAAGCATGAGAACGATTTCATTCAAGCATACAGATAGAAGGAGTATCTATATATTTATTCATGGGAAAGAGACGCAGTAGCACACACGCACACTACTCTGAAGAAACGGTCACAAAGTCACACTAATAATTGCCTCGCGGGTGTTCCCAGTCCCAGAGAAACGCCATGGCTTGGAGAAACTGTCAGAGTTAGTGGTATCAGCCTGGGAACGCCTGGGAATGGAGATGCCGTGCAACCTCGGCTGCTGGTAACGAGTGGTGGCAGCAGAAGGGACTGTGCATGGACGAGAGGGAGATTCTCATGTTGTGAGAGGGAACCATGTATGGGCGAGAGGGGAACTCTTGGGTTCGTTTCAGTTGGTGCGAGCCCTTCCTCTTGAACTTCGTTGGTTATACAGTATACTTCAACCGAGGACACAGAGCATATCAGTTGGATCTGTGTCCCGTGGTGGCTGCCTAGTGATCAGTTTGGTCCTAACGCATGAAATGCAGGAGGCCTTTTGCCCACACCTAATGCACGAGGCTCTGTTAATGAATTTTCTCAAGGACTTGTTGAGCATGAGCAGAGAGAACCAGTCCACGACTTGTTCATGAGCATAGAGTTCCAGTCATGTAGGGCCTGATATAGATGAGACAAAGTGTCAAGTGCAAGTATAGTGGCACGCTGTGGGAGAGACGCAAGCACACACACACACTCACCTCAACCCACATACGTAGTGTGCAAGGACGCGGATCCAAAATGGCAAACCACGACTAAATAAACGTTCATACTCTCCTACTGAGAGAGATTTTGTGGAGTATAACGAGGAGTATATCAATTATCCTACAATCTCATTCCCACCAGATCATTGCAACAAGTGGAAAGTAAATTCATGTGAAGCTACTGAAGCAGAGAGAGAAGAGCACCTTCAAAATCAAGGAAATCAAAAAAGAACCTGGAATGTAGTCCGTCCATAGCGACTGCCGTTTCTTATTAACCTGGAATGTAGTCCGTCCATAGCGACTACCGTTGTTAGGTAGCTGCAATGGATTGTTGAGGGGCTTTCCTTCCCTTTCGAATCATAGAGGCCAACATTCAAGCTCCTCGTAAAGCTCCCGAAGCTTCTTCCTTCAAGCATTTGGCTTCCTTTCACTCCTGCATAGTGTTTGGGGCTGCACGGCGCCAGCTTCCTCAGGATGGGAGTCAATGGACTTGTCCAACACCATTAAATTTCCCTGCCTTCTCTATTTGTTTGCTGTCAGAATGTATTATGTACACTAGTCACCAGTCTTGGGTACAATACGTCCTTCTATAGCATCCAATAATATCAACACGTGATCCTTTCATATAGGACCCCCTCCAAAATGCTTAATTGTATGCAATATCTTCACGGCTTTTTAAATTCAAATTCCTACACCAAACAACATAATAAAATAAGGTCATTAATATTTCCCTTAGTACCAAGGGATAATTATACTAATCCATGGCACTTATTGGAGCTCTAGTATCCATGTCTATCTAAAAGGATATACCAAGGTGTAAATCTTAGGGACAAAAGTCTAAAGTGTGGGTGGATGCAAAAGAATAAAGATCCATAGTTAGAATCAATGGTAATCCTCATGAAGGTTGATCCACATGCCTACCAAGCTTCAATTTATAATTGCCTTATCATGCCATACGATAGCTAATATAAAGTACCAATACAATAATAGTTCTCCCCTATTCACTAGCCCAAGTCCTTCAAGTGTCTATAACCTTACTTATGACATTGACAATCATGATGATCCACCCCTGACCATGGGCATGCATAGTTGGTCATCATATAATCCAAGGGGTTTATATATCCATGGGCTTCCTGATGGCTATCGCATAATAATATACATATCCACACTTTACAATCATCCTCGATGGGATGTGTGTGTGTGTGTGTGTGTGTGTGTGTGCACGTGTGTGGGACCACCAACATGACTCTAGGGCCTCCAAGCCCCTAATGGGGACAGGGCACCATTGGGGGGCAGGGCCATGGTGCCCACCAATACACATATTTGTTGAGCAATTATATTTACTCATTGATATCAAATCTAATGCGTTGCCAACTTCCATTGATCGTTTCATGTACAACCCAAGTAAGACGCCTACCATGACATCCCTTATAGAAAATTTGTTGAAATAGCTTGTGTATATGGTATGCTACTTGTTTTGTAGTGCTACACATATAGATAATAGGGATGTTCTAGGAGAAATCTCCATTGTAGCATATTTTTGTAGGTCAATTACTTGTGAATTTGATGAATTTAGTAATCTTACAAGGTGGAAAATCCATCTTATCGTATTTTTTGACACTAAACAAACAACTATTTATGTATTTAAAATTCTTCCACTAGTATCACAACTTGTTACAAAAATTATATTTTCTAATATATCTTGCTTTGGATATTATTACTTTAGTCAAGTGTGACTATGGCAAAGTACTCCATAGGAGCACACCGGGGGTCCTAGTCGATACTTTGTGTGGTTAGTTGGGGACGTCTAACTAGCTTGTGTTTTACCATGCTAGATGGTCGGTATTTGTTTTATTATTGCAAGTTAGAGTAATATATATTAGTTTGGGTCCTAAGATGGCTATGTAAAGCAAATCCCTCATTTTTGGATGTGAGGGATAATTTTGGCTCCTTGGTACTTTTATGAAATATCATAAATACTCTAGATGAGGAAGCGTGAGCCACTCATCTAGGGGGGAAATTTTACCCAGTCTGCTGTTGTTCTCGTGGTGTGATTGTGTTCTTTTTCTCCAATTGATTAAGTGGTGAATTTGTGTGTTGAAAAGAATTACCTTTTGGTTTCAGTGGTATCAGAGCCAAGGTCACGCTCTTGTGAAAGAAAAAAAAGTCTGAAACTTCCTCATGTGGATTCAAGAAGAAAAAGACACCTTGGAAAGAGAAGTCCTGTGGAAGATTCAAGGACGTGTACATAATTGGAGCTCATGAATCGTGGGAAAAGAATATGAAAGGAAGATTGGCCGCGCATTTATTTTAAAGGCCAACAAAGCCTCATCAAATGTGCCTTTAATTCCTCTCTATCTAGCCTTGGAGCAAGCTTTGGAGTAGCTATCGCAAAAATGTGACTTATCCTTGCATTAAATTACAGCTGTTTCTAGACTCGAGAGTTTTCTTCATCTTCATCGTGCCATGCGTCCATCTTCGCAGGATCCAAATGCCCATCATAGGCATGCACTAAAGCTGCCTTGGCGGTCGAGCTTTCTGCTAAGCCTAGTCTTCAACAACCGCCATTGGGGAGATAGACTACACCCATCGCCTTCGACCCTTTGTGACCCGCGCGTAGTCCCACAGTCCTACAGTCTTCAATAGCGCCGCCACCCTCAGGAGAACCAGCCATGCAGTGCAGAACCCTTTAGACACCTTAGTAGTCTCTCTTCTGTTGTGCGACCCCATCTACGGATCTGTAGTCGTCTGCAGTATTTCGGTCAGCGCACCCTCTTGGATTCCGAAGCCTCTAGCCTCTAACTTCATGAGCGGTGCAACCCTACAGTTTGAATATGCAAAGTGGCCACCTCCATTGCCTCTACACAACTACAGTTGCCGACAACAGCAGCCTATGGCTCTCGGGCTTGTCAACGCAGACAATGACTGATTTTGCACTACAGCCCTTGGGAAAATAGCCCCTCCAAAGGTCCTTTAAAGGATTTATTTTATTTCCAAAAAGAAAAAAGAGAGAGCGCTCTAAGGTTCTCAAAACGAAGACATTTTTCCTCTCTTTGGTGATTTGCAACACGAAGTATGAGGCCGTTTCACCGACCATCAAAGGCATTATAAAAAAAAGAGAGAACAAGAAAAAGGCAAAGCAAAATGTGAGAAGCTCGAATCAAGAAGGCGATTAGAACCATGAATCACCGAGCAATTAATTGGAGATCAATCGAGCGCAAAGACGACTACGAGCAACATCATTGGTCACATATCTCCCACTCTAGTCCTTTTTACCTCGAATGAAAGAGCGAGATAAGTGATTTCTTTTGCTTTATATTTCATACACTTAGTATCTTTCGCCATCCATTCCATACCATACACTCGCATTACACTTTCTTATCCGTTTAATTCTCATATACTTAGTATTCTTATATTTCTCCGCTCCGCTTTATTTGTACTTATCGCATTATCATGGCACATCAGCCACAACCACCCACACTCCAAGAGCAGTTAGACGCACTTCAGGACAGTTGGCCGATGAGCATGAGCATAGGGAGAGATTGGAAAAGAAAATCAATGGTAAGAAAAGGAAGAGACATTCATCTGACACTGAGTCATCCAACGATGATACTATTATCAGGACAGTCAAAGCCACACTGAGAGCACAAAATTCGAGGAAGGAGAGTAAGATAAGTAGAAAAGCTTTCTCATTTCAAAATTTAGATGGAAAGAAAGAAGCACACAGTGTCTTGTCTTGTCAGCTAGATGATTATTTTTCAGGGGAGAAATTCTCTGAAAAAGATAAGATTAAATGTGCTGCAAATCATTTAGTAGAGAGTGCTGCACTTTGGTGGAACATCACTAAGCACAGTAAAAGGCGACCAAAATCTTGGAAGTCTTTTCAAAAGCTCATCAAGAGAGATTTCCTTCCCTCACATTTCAAAGTAAAAACCAGACAACAGTGAGATACTTTCAGGCAGTTTGATAAGGAAACGATCTCCACATGTACTGATAGATTTTGGCAAACATTGATCCAATTACAATCCTTAGAGAAAGTTGATGAGTGAGATCAATGCAGGAAGTATGTGGCAAGTCTAAAGTCTAAGTTGAGAGCTGAGATTAACATGTTTCATCCTCGCTCACTGAGCTCTGAAATTTCTCTTGCAATGAATTGTGAAAGGAAGAATGGAATCCTAAAAGAAGGGAAAGATTCAGAATGGCATGTACCCTTCCATAAGAAAAAGAGATTTGATAAAAAACCCTTCTTTAAATCTAAAAATGGTTTTGTTCCATAGAAGACAAATTCTTCTTCGAAGCCGAACAGTGGAAATTTTCTAAAGAAAGAAATAAGATGTTTCAAGTGCAACAAGGTGGGAAACATAGCCACTAAGTGTCCTAAAAGAAAGACGACCCTGACAGCGAAAGTGCACATGATTGACAACGAAGCAACCAAACAAGAGGGAGGTAAGTATAATTGTCATGCTCTTCTAAAGATGAAAGGTTTCATTAATGGCAAAGAGGTTCTTATTCTACATGACGATGGTAGCACACATGATTTCATTTTGGAAAGAGCGAGGAAAGAGTCTTAGCAAAGCTAAACCTAGAGTCTTTCCCATCTAACTATAAGGTCAAAGCTGCTTTTACCAAAATAAAGTACAGTTGCACTAGAGAAGTCAAGAATCTTGAAATCTCAATCAAACCCTACAAGGACACACGAGACTTTCTAGTGGTACCCCTACAGGGAGTGGACATCATCTTAGGAATGCCATGGAGGCATCAATATAATCCTAAGATAGATTGCGATTCACATCAGATGTGGATTGAGGACAGACAAGAAATATGTTTGAAAAGCTCAATGAGACTTGAGATCAATCCTTTACTCAAGCTCATACAAGCCAAAAGAGTAATTAGAAAACGTGAGAAGACATATCTAATTTTGGGTGAATACGATAACGGCTACTCAGCCAAACACTAAGCCTATACACCAAAAGTTTCTTTCTCAAATTTTTGATTGTTTCTTACAGGATTTACCACCTAGACTACTATGTTCTCGACTTGAAGATCATAGTATAGAAATCTTACTGGGCAATACTCCACCTTGCAAAGCTCCTTATAGAGTCAATCAGCTAGAACAAAAAGAGATTCAAAAGCAAGTGGAGGAACTGATAGAGAGAGGATTAATAAGACCCAATAGTTCTCCCTATGGAGCACCTATCTTATTAGTCAAAAAGAAAAATGAAACTTATCGAATGTGCATAGACTATTGTGCACTAAACAAAATCACAGTGAAGAACAAATATCCAATCCCTAGGATTGATGATCTTTTGGACAAATTGAAAGGGACCAAGATCTTCAGTAAGATAGATCTCAAATCTGGCTATCATCAAGTTCGTATGGTATAAGAGGATATATACAAGATTGTTTTTAGAACTCAAACGGGACATTATAAGTTCCTAGTTATGCCTTTTGGGCTAACTAATGCTCCAGCCACTTTTAGTAGAATGATGAACCGAATCTTTCTTAAACACCAAGATTGTGTGGTAGTATTTTTTGATGATATTCTGGTATTTAGCAAAGATGTTGAGGAGCATAAAGAACATCTGAAGCTAGTCTTTTCACTCTTGAAAGAAAATCAATTGTACATAAATCCTGAAAAGAGTAGTTTCTGTCAAGATAAGATAGAGTATTTGGGTCACATTGTATTCGCCGAAGGGATTCGAGTAGATCCAAAGAAGATTGAGTGCATAATCACATGGCCTAAACCCCCAGATATACACGAATTAAGGTCATTCTTGGGATTGTGTAGCTTTTATAGAAAGTTTGTCAAGAATTTTGCATACATTGCACATCCATTGACAGACCTTCTTAGAAAAGCTAAGCGTTTCTTATGGACTGAGCGTCAAGATAAATCCTTTACAGCTTTGAAAGAAGCTCTTACCCAAGCTCTTGTGTTGCAATTACCCGATTTCTCTAGACCATTCTTTATAGTTGTAACCGATGCTAGTGGATATGGAATTGGAGCCGTGCTTATGCAAGATGGACATCCAATAGCATATGAGAGTCGAAAATTAAAACCAGCAGAATGCAATTATAGTATATATGATAAAGAATTAACCGCTGTTGTGCATGCTTTACGAATGTGGAAACACTATTTGATGGGAGCTGAGTTTCTTATCAAAACCGATAAACAAAGTATCAAGCATTTGTTGACTCAGCCACTTATATCCAATAGGCACATCAAATGGGCATCATTTATACAGAGTTTTCATCCCATGATTCAGTATCAACCTAGAAAAGAGAATGTAGTTGCTAATGCTCTTAGTAGAAAGCCAAGTATTAATCAAAAATACATCATGCTTTCCATATCAGCCTCTTAAAGCCATTCAAAGGACCTTTACCTATTCATCCTATCTATGAAGAGGCTCCATTGATTGTTGATGAAGAAGAAATTCTAGAACCTGAATGCATTATTGATCATCAACAGATCTCGACCCGAGAAGGAAATGTCTCTACTAAATATTTGCTCAAATTTAAGAATCATCCGAGAGATGATGCTCAATGGATGCCTGAGCAATTCTTTCGAACTTTTCCAAACCTCCTTAGTTACTATAATCAAACATGCAAATGAGGTCAATTGCAATCCAAGCAAGAGGGATGTTACGGAAATCATATTTTCTGATATATCTTGTTTTGGATATTATTACTTTAGTCAAGTGTGACTATGGCAAAGTACTCCATAGGAACGCTCCGGATGCGGCGGGGTCCTAGTGGATACTTTGTGTGGTTAGTTGGGGATGCCTAACTAGCTTATGTTTTGCAATGCTAGATGGTCGGTATTGTTGGTGATTCCATGTTAATATTGATGTCGCTAGTGTTATTGGTGTTGTGCTTGATTATTGTGCTTTGAACGTAGTTATGTTGGGATCAGTTGATTCGACGATTCGTTCAATCGATTGTTAATAACTAATGTAATTGGCGGCTTGAATATAGGTGATGGAACTCATAGCGAGGATTGGAGTTAGTGCGAGGGTACCGATCGAGGTGTCACACAGCGCATTATATATGGCCATGGGCCAAATTTTTGTATTTGTTTTATTATTGCAAGTTTGAGCAATATATTTTGTAGTGGACATAATTCATTTTGGACCCTAAGATGGCTATGTAAAGCAAATCCCTCATTTTTGGATGAGAGGGATAATTTTGGCTCCTTGGTGCTTTTATGAAATATCATAAATACTCTAGATGAGAAAGCGTGAGCCACTCATCTAGGGGGGGGGAGATTGTACCCAGTCTGTTGTTGTTCTCGTGGTGTGATTGTGTTCTTTTTCTCCAATTGATTAAGTGGTGAATTTGTGTGTTGAAAAGAATTACCTTTTGGTTTCACAACTATGCACCCAATTTGTGTGTTGAAAAGCCATTAGTGTTTACTTCTACCTCAAAAAACTTTAAGGGGGAGATAGAAAGCTACCCAACTCTAAAAAAGACCATCAAATTTGGAACATTGATCAAGAAAATGTCATCGAGGTATCAATTCGGGTTTGAAACGATCTTTAAACATCCCATTTATGTTGTTTGGGCATTCTAACACCTATTAAAAAATAAAGAGGTATAAATCACACCATATCAAGAACATGATAATCCCATAGGTATCCCTCTATCTTCATGCACAATTTTCAAATTATATAATCATGTTGAAGATGAGCCATGAATTGATTCCAATGACATCATACATGTCAAAACTTAGAGACTTACCATGCTTTTTAGCCCATTTTCCATGGCAAGGAGATACCGATAACCTTTTAAAACAAAAGAATTTTTTTTTAGTTGTTTTCACTACCCACTCCATTACATGAATAAGGCCATTTTCCCTTTCAAATGAAATACATTACTAATAATGTGGGATATTAGTTGAGAACATGAAAAAACCATTTTTAGGAAGATATATCATGAGACAAAGAGCAAACTTCTTCTTTTATTCCTCCACACATGTTTTAAGTAAACGTGTGTTGAGAGGGGAAGCTCTAAACGCTTCCAATGGCACTGGTAAGCTTTTTACGTGCCTTATAGACTTTTTCTGTGCATTTGTTTTCAATCATTATTTCAACCATAGAAATGCTATCATTGAACGTTTGGCACTCTTTCTTCATTGGTCCTAGCCTTCATTGGGATTAAGAATTTGATTAAAAAATGAACACCTCCACTAAGAAAACATTCTGAATTTGGATCATTAATTGTCACGCTTACACCTTTAATAACCATGTGATGATAGCAAGACACAATCACTCCAAAATCATAGCCTACATTATGAGTAGTTGAGGAAAGTGGAGAACCATTGCAAAAATGAGTAGATTTTCAATGATAAAGTGCTATCTTGCATGAAACTATTGACATGATTTAGAATATACCATATTGCATTGTCAAACCACATCAATTGGTAGGGGCATGAAGCACTAGTAGAAGCATAGCTACATTTTGAATATGGTCTCATGTAGTTCCACACATCAATTGCCTTCTTAGGAGGTTAAAAAAATTTATGTCTGCAAAAAATTCATGTTTTGAGTTACGAAGGAATCCTCAGTATCTCCAAGTGTGAATAGATGACATGATCCATGTGTGTGAGTTTACCCTTAACAGTGAGAGTTGCACTACTTTTTTGAAGTGTAGCAACATTTTAGTCAAGCTATCGAGTAAAGTCCACATCTCAAAGGTGATAGGTGTTAAAACACTAAGACCACTACAAATCCAAAGCTTATGGTCAGCTTGATACAAGATGACTCTCGCTAGAATCCTCCTTATGATAAGAGGATTTGCATTCACTTCCGTACCACCACTAGGCATGTTTCCAGATATAGGAAAATCATGGATCAAAATCTCCTTGTCTATCAAGGACAATGACTGAAACAAGATCAAAGACTATACTTAGTACTAAATTGGGCAATAGGGTAGCTACATTTTTTACCACTTTTGCCTCTTTAGAGTCTTCAACATGGCGTAGTCTGTAGAAGGTTTTCGTAACATCTTCAAACTCCCTCTATTATTCCTTTTACTATGAGCTATCAACGCTTATAATTCTCCCAATAAGTATTGAAAGTTTTTGTAGTGTGGAGAGTGCTTTGTTAAGTATTTTTAGCAACAAGTCCCAAATTCAGCACGAATTTGACTTACTAAGTTGTATAAGGAGCGAGTATTGGCAATCACGCTTGTACGATATCAAGTCATAATCAAGTTGTGTAATAATCCATGGACTTCCATAACATAGTGATCACCAGAAATGCTTGAATGCCAACACAAGTCACCATGCCATAAGTAGTCCTTATAGGACAATGAAGAAAAAACGAGGGTTATGCCATGGATGGCACTAGATGAGATATGTTTTTGGCAAGACTATCAACATAGCCAATTTACTTTCTTCCAGATATCTTCCATATAGATAGACAAATGCACCTACTAAAAATAGAAACACAACAAGATTCATGAATACTTTGATGGTGCAATCCAACTAATAGCTAAGGATCTATTTGACAAGTTTTTACATTCTGATAAAATGTAGATGTTAGAAAAGAGCCTCCATTACCTGCATCCATCCACAAAGAAGGAATGTTAGAACAAGAAACCTTCTATCATGGAACTGCAAGCTTCAACTCATAGCTCCACTTCTAATCGATGTCACATTATCATAAACAGTTATCAATAAAAACAAGTCAAATCTTATCATTGATACTCCTTGAGGCACTTTGGTATTAGCGTCAACGGCCTCTATGTATTCTATAGTGAGGAAGAATATCGGTGTATCCTGAGGCATATAAACAAGTTATCCATTATCCTCAATTGTAGTGTTTATTATCATACCCCTTCCACAAAGTACATCGTAGTTGAAAACCATCATTGTGCAAAAAATCTAATTATAAACATCGCCCGTGAGTAAGCCCTAAGGTATTCAAAGTAAATACCAAATGCTACTAAAATTAAGCCATAGTAATGAATAAAATATAAATGTTAAAAGTAATCTACTTTCAAGTCTCATAATATTTGTAAATATGATCATAGTGATCAAGTATATTGCCCGTTTGACCTATAACACGTGAGATTTTTTTGAGAAAACAGACCAACCCGCATATTAGAAAGTTCAACAATATCCATACAACTAAGTATGGATGCAAGAAAAATAAGAAACAATTCACCTAGTGCAATCATAGTATATGTATAAAGTAAGATTTGTATGCTTGCACATTCATAGTAGAACCTAAATTCTTTTAGGAGCCACAATTTGCAATCTAATCAAAACATGTAGTGTTATAAAACGAGACTATCAACTCTCATTAATCAAGTATATCATCCTTCGATCAAGCTTATCACCCATCAATCGTCCAACGTCATCGTAATGCATCGATTTTTTAGCCAATGTTATACCCGATAACCTCATTCCATCCCACTTTGAATGTGTAAATAGTGTGATGAGACACAGATTTCGACCAATCGATATCAACAAAGAGTGGGAGAGGTGTAGCTATATATACTTTAATGGGATAATGAAACGCTCCACAACAGTGGTGGGTATCTCAGTCATTTACAATCTGACACAGTTGCCTTACAAGAGCATAATCAATACATGTATGCTGGACACCATGGTCATTTTGTTGGTTATGATATCTTCTTTGCAAAATAGAATGCTTTTTTCGGAGTGATATTTTGAATCAAGCATGGTTTTCAGCCTACTATTGCATTCAATGATGCACAGGGCAAATGGATGGTTATGTAATGTCTTATACAAGGACAAATATTTGAATTTGCCTCGGTGTATGCTCCACAATTCTCTCACAGTAAAGGTATGGTTTGGGATGCTATGCAGCGATATCCCTGGCAGTAGCATGCCTTTCTTTGTGGTAATACATCAAGGAGATAATACATCAAGCTGCACACATAAGTTGGTCACAATTAATGCTACAGATCTTTGGAAGGAAGGTTCCCCTCTGCTGCGAGGTTTTACTTTTCAACATAATGCTCAGTCTTTGTATCAGGCTCGATTGGATCATTGGTACAGAATCAATCCAAAGCATGGTGACATTCTCAATTGTTCCTTATGGCTAGATCATGCCTTCACGCATTCTGATCATGCTCCTCTTTGCTTAAGGATCTCCTTTCATGAAATTCCAATTGATCGCTTGTCACACAGGAGACTTCTCATTGTGAATAACAACTATCTAGCACATGATCGTTATAAAGAGAGAACTACTCATATATAGCAAGAAGATTGCGCGAATTCTGAGGATTGGCCTGTAAGGTCTTTGAGTTATCATCTGCAAAAAATTGTGTGGTGAAATAAAAGAATCCCCCAAGAGCTACAACCCGCATGGGTCCACAAACATCACTATGAACCAAATAAAGCTTGCATGAGGCACCAACTCTCCCATCCTTGGGAAATGCAGAATAGTGCATCTTACCAAGCAAACAAGGTTCACAAACATGCTTTGAAGACATATGCACTTTGGGAAGATCAACAACCATACCATCCTTACATAACTTCACCAAAGCCCCAAACCTCTCATGCCACAAATGGGAATCTGCCATGGTAGAGGAATCAACAGCAAAGGCATCTGTATCCGCAAGTCCAACATCATCCAAGCATCTATCATAGGCATCAAGTCTATACAGCCCTCTAGTCAGTGTCCCAGTCAAGACCATGGTAAAGGCATGTGTAGCTTCACCAAAACCCCAAAGTTGAGGTGTCCAAACCTCACGCCACAAATAGGTATCTGCCATGGTAGAGGAACCAACAGCAAAGGCATCTGCATCTGCAAGTCCAACATCACCCAAGCATCTATCATAGGCATCAAGTCTATACAGCCCTCTAGTCGATGTCCCAGTCAAGACCATGGTAAAGACATATGTAGCATCAAAACCCCACACCGAACACCATCAAAAAGAACCTAATAGCCACAAATAGCTACGACTGAAATAGAGATGAGGTTCTTGCGAATGCCTGAAACATAAAGCATAGTAACAGAAAAGCCCAATGCTAGTCTTGTGCAAAGTTAGCTAACTCATGTCCATCATCTGGACTAGTAGAACCAAATACTGCAAGACCAGACTCTTCTTCTTTTCAGATGCAATTCTCTTCTACATTCAGAAATATCATGCCCAGGTCTCCTGCAATAGTTGCATCTCTTCTTCTTCCTTTTATCCCCTGAAGAAGAGGCACCATGAGAGTGCACGTGCATGAGGGGGTTTACTAGTTGAAACCTTGCCTTTGCCTTTGTTTTTATGCTAGGAAGCAAAGGCTTGATGACTAGCCATAGAAGCACTGTGGTTTGCACGGCTGTGTTCCTCCTGAAGTAAGAGGGCAACCAGCTGCTCAATGGAATAATGGTTGGCATTGCCACCTGCAACCAACCTCAATGTAGTAGCAAAGCCCTGATAAGAGTTAGGAAACCCATCAAACGTATTAGAAACAAGCTGAGAATCAGGCACCACCTCATCAATGTTAGCCAGTTGCTCTTTCAAATCCTTAACACTGGTAGGCATCCATGTTACCACCCTCTTCAAGCTTCAAGTCCTTCAACTGCTTGTGGGGATAGGCAACCCGTGCCTCATTCTGCATTTGATATAAGGATGCAAGCTGATCCCACGCTTGCTTTGGTGTCTTGCAAGACCGGATATGAGGGACATAACCCTTTTAACTGAAAGAGCAATCAAGGCATGTGCTTCGGCATCACAACCATCCCACTGAATCTGCTCCTGTGTAGGAGGCAAAGTACCTGTAGTAGAAGAGGCAGTTGCTCAAGAAGTAGCATTAGACCCATCACCAAATGAGCCTGAAGCAGTACCTGTAGTACTTGAGGTAGGAGCTATAGGACAAAAAGCTGCATTACATGAAGGCCTGACCTCAATGCCTGAAAAAATGTTTCACAAATTCTTGGCAACTAATACATGCCCATCATGTATGCCCACATGGAATAACTTGTGCTATCAAGCTTGTCCTCTAAACCAAGCATCCCAAAAAGCCATTGATGCAAATAGAAAGCAAATACCACAACTAACAAAGGCAATACTAGTGACTGCACAAGCCTCAAGGCTTTCAATGCAACCAAAAAAAAAAAAAAAGAAACTTGCTGTCCCTAAGATGCTGAGTGGACAGCAAGTATTCAGCTCAAGGTGAAGACCTTGATGAAAATGTCCAGAAGTAGTTGGAGGAGACTATAAAATGGTTGTAACAGCTGGAACCGCCTTTGGGGAGTGTGGAGGAACAACTGCCCCTTCAATATGAAGTGACAATGGCACAAGAAAAGAGGACAAATGCCAAGATAAGGCTGGAATGTGATGGAACAGCAGTGAGCTATGCTTTAAACAGAAAAGAGCTTGAAAGGAGGCTTCCACGAGGTAGGATCAGCACCTAGAGGAGAGATTTCAGCAGCTCGAGGCTGAAAACAAGCTGGAAATGGCTGTCCAGATTTTGACTTGCAGCCGAAGGGCTTCCAATGAGTACAGCAGTCCCAAGTGCCAAAGTCGGTGGCCTTAAATGCTCCAAAGTGCAGCAGCAGGCGCAAACTCCAAAGTCGGTGGATATAGATGCCCCGAAATGCTGAAGCAGGCTCCCAAGCTCGAAGTCGATGGCTGTAGCAGTTCCACAACGCAGTAGCAGGGCCCAAATGCCAAAGTCATCTGCAACAGGTGCTCCACAAGCAAAACCGACCTCACCAACAGCTCCAGATGTAGGCGAAATACAAACATGTGAGAGGCAGCTGCAGCAGCAGATGGAAACAGCTCCGAACCAGTTCGAGAATCCTGAATGAAGCCAAAAAACAAGCAGCCGATGTCCTCAGAGGAGCCGCCAATGCTAGAGGAGCCCCAGGGAATGGATTTATGGCTATGGAATGGCTTGAAACTGCCTCAGGTAGCTGCAGCTAGCACTACAGCCTTGGAAAATGTGCCGACCAGCAAGGAGATGAGCCAAAATGCAAGAGAAACAGGCCTCCAACAGCACTGGGGTGAAATAGCTGAGGGGTGGATCCCTGACCTGCTCTAATACCGCTATAGGAAGAAATGCAGATAGGAAGCAAGGAGATAGAAGCTCAAGCTCAAAGAGTACTGCTGTAATGAGAATGCTACACAATGAATGGAGACTCAAGAGAGAGCCAACATAACAAAACCCTAGGGCTAAAAGCCCTAACTAGACTAAGTGTCCTAACTATGCTACATGGTACATGTACTAACTGTACCAACTGCCCTAACTGACTGTACCTAGGTCTACAAGGCACATACCAAGGAATGAATGGCACCTAAGGATAGCCCATAGAATAGCCAACACCGGATTGACATAAAACCTATCCAGCCTAGCTCCACGCTAGATGTCATTAGTGTGGCAGTTATGCCAAGTGAAGCAAAAGATGTTTTAAAGAGTGGATACACACCAATCCACTAGCGCACCATCATCCACTCTTCCGTTTCAGTTATGGTCATCTCATGCGCGTCATGCAAGCTGTCAGACATGGTAACTACCATATTCCAATCGCCATCCCACAACACCTTCCTACCAGACACAACACTATGTAACCGTGACCACAACTGTGCACAAATTTGGGAGTTGTTGGCAGCGTATACACTGACCACTAAAACCTGAGTCGAATTGATCGTTGCCTCAATCACTATACAGGATCCATCATCTGCCTTCTCGATTAGTTGGGAATTCAGATCCAAACGTACTAGTAATGATATGCCACCCTGCCCTCGCCAAGATGAGTTACAAAAAATTGTATAGTGATTGAGCTGAAAGCCAGAAAGATCCTGCATCCCTATTTTAATCTCCTGCAAAGCGCAGATGGTAGCACGAGTTTTGCGTAAAAATCTGTTGACAGACCTTTGTTTCCATTGGGAGCACACTCCCGTACATTCCAACTCAAGAATGTTGTGGATTCCATAATTTCCATATCACCATCCTCACCACCCTCCATGAAATCAAGCAACAAAGTATAGATGTTAGTTAAGGCCAGCTTCTTCCTGGCAGCTCCCTTAATTGCACTAAGCACGGCTTACCATTACGGGCAATGCTCATTGGTCTAAAATGTTTATGCAACCTTTAGCATTCCAAGAACCCCCCAAATCATATTTTCTTTGGTCCGAAGGCATCTATCTAGTGGATGATGTGCTTAATGATACAAGCATGGTTATATCATTTCCATCAACAGCCAGGCAATATGGTTTGAGTCAGCATTCTATGGCATTTATTGCAGCAAATGCTTTATGATTTCTAGCCTTTACCTCGCCTTCAGACTACTCATCAACTCAAAGATTGGGTTTTCCACTCAAATGATCCTACGTGTCGATCATTGCCTCTGGCACATGTTATAGTTGCCTCTCTTTAAAAGCTTTTGCAACCACCTTCATGGATGTCAACTCATGCAAATGGTGTTTGGTTCTCAATGGTGGAAGAAACGGTTGAGGCAAATTTGTGATTCCAAATTTCCGCTTCATCAACAGTTTTCCTTTTGAAGGGCTCTCCTTGGGGTTCTTTGGTTAGGACATATCGCTTGCCATGAAACCGGCCTTCAGTTTCCTAAAGAGCAGTAGACCATAACTTGCATTGCATAGTCATTATTCACAGCCTCATTGCATCATTTCCAACCACTTAACTTAAACAACACCACTTAGAAACAATTTGAGAAATAACTGGATGGAGGCTAGAATGCCCCTGCTCAATGAAACCAAGTACAAGACACCACACTGGCCCCAAACACTTGGCGCCCCTTCCCGTATTTATTTATTTCTTTAGGAATGAAATTGGTACATACAACAAGGGCTCACCCTTGTGCTCTGCCCCATGGGCAATTCCACTGTCCAAGCCAACAAACCTTGGCTATAACCTACATTCCATCCTAGTGCACACACTAGTACCCAAGTGCCAAGGCAAAGCTAAGGCATTCACCATTTGTCCACGACCAACTATAAAGGTATCCAAGCATTCCACAAAGACTATAACCAACTGTTAATGACCAGGCATCCATACACTTCCCAAAATGCTCAAGCAGCCTCAAGGTTTCCAAAATGCAATACACTGCCCCTCAGGCACTCTCCCAGGCACACCCTCCGTAACTGAGTGTCTACTAAAGCCTATAAGGTTTAGAGGAAGCTCCAATCAACAAATGGAGCAACAACAAGCTTCCAAAAATCAACAAATGCAATCACATGAAAGGGATAGCGACCAGAGAACCCAAACCAGCTTCAACAGACTTCAATCCAGCTCCGAAACACCTCTAGAGGCAACACATCCAATGTTGAGGCTAGCAGGAGGAACTGCCAGCTAGGAGAGGAGAGGGAAGAGAGAGATAACGAGCTGGAATCAGAGAGGGAGAAAGAGCAGGAGGATCACGGGAAGGAGAGGAAAGCGATCAGCCAGCAACCTGCCTAGGGGTGTGTGCAAGGAATCGTACGGTCAGCCACCCAACTTGGAAAACTGCACGTACATTAATCAATGCACCCCAGGATTGGAAAGCGATCAGCCAGCAACCTGCCTTGGGGTGTGTGCAAGGAATCGTACGGTCAGCCGTAGAACTTGGAAAACTGCACGTACATTAATCAATGCACCCCGTACAGCAGCAATTAAGACCTCCGGAGTCGTGCAACAGCCTGTACACTTGCATCCAGCCTCGATCTACGTGCAAAGCAGTCGAAAAAGCCTGTACAACTAATCTTGGGAGGCGTCACTGTAGCAAAAGACAACCGTACAAATGCACAAAGGGCCCACCAGCAGCCTGTGCAACGGTACAGCTGCTTCAAATCACCAACAGCAGGTCCATACAGCCATACGGTGACCTCGAGGAGCGTGCAATAGCCGTACAACCTGCAACATGCATAGGACTCCGTACAGCCAATGATCAAAGCGCCTTGGGAGTCATGCCAAAAATGTGAGCAAAGGAGTAGCCTCAAAAATCATGCAACAACAAGTAACGTGGGGAAAAGGCGATCTCCAAAAATGCGTGAGAAATGAATCACCCCATAGAAAATGTACGTTGGCCTTGGAGGAGAGGAAGAGGGTAGGTATGCATGAGCGAATGCCACGTGGCCCCCTCATTAAAGCTCTAACCCTTGCAAACCAATGGAACATTTGTTTGCCCCTCACATTAAAATCCTAACCCCTTCTAACCAATGAAACATTGGTTTCCTTGGACCTAACTTTAAGACCCCTCTAAACCTTGCCTTGCCCCTAGCAAGTAGGCCTAGTGTGTGCACCTAGGGACTTGTGGGAAGTGTCGCTTCCCCTCGGCTAGCCCCCTAAGCCAAAGTTAGTCACGGTTCATAACTTCATGTCCCCGTGACATACCCTCCTCTTGAAACAGCAAACTATCAAATTTGTTGCTATAAACATAAACCACTAGCAATGATGATATGGTATAGGAGAGCACGCGAGTCCATCCATATCTCAATGCATCATTCATGTGGAGTGACTAGCACACTCATCATAGAAGTCCCGTAGCGGATGTATTGTCAGCAAACAATACCTCAGGTGAGACATACAGTGTCACCAAGTGACTTCTAGATACCGTGAGCTTGTCTGTTGACAAGGGGGTGGAGGAACTACCCCCCTCTTTAGCATCAGGCAATGCTCCACACCTACGCTCTAACTGAGCCTGAAGGAGCTACAACCGAAGTCAGCTCAAAGCACAACAATTGAGTGGACTACACCACTCTGAGTGAAATCTGCTAGTTCACTCACCTCCAAAAACTTGAACCACACACACATGGCAATAATGGATCCTAGGAACATAGATCCCGGTACTCAATATCCTTGCAAACTTGCATCACCGCAAGCTGAATCGGTTCAGCCAATCTATGCTAGACTTGGATCCTTGCCTCATGGTTCAAATCAAAAACCAACAGCCATGTACTAAATAGATTTACTGCTCAAGCTATGCCGGGCAACAAGAGCAACCAAAACAGGCATGTGATACATGGATGTGTTGCTCTAGCCATGCCGGGCAACAAGAGCAATCCAACAGTAGCAAGGAATATTTATTCTGCAATTTACCATTCAGCCTAGAAGAGTAGACTCTCCATCTTCTGACTAGCAGGGAAGAACCATCCTGCAAATTACCATGCAAAACTAGCAGGGAATAAACATCCTTCAAATAACAAAGCAGCCTAGAAAGAGGAGGCTCTCCAATTTCTGGCTGTTACAATTATTCATACCAATATTACTGCTTTTACCAAAGGAAAACAAATCTCCTAGCGCGTGTGGCTGTCCTTTTTTGCTTCTTGTGCTCCCATAGGTTGTTTCCGTATACCATTGGGACAATCTTTGGCCTGATGGCCCTCTTCTTTGTAAAGGAAACACTTTCCAGCTTCAAATAGGGCTTCCCGTTCCTCAAGAGACAATCTCTCTTTGGTACTGAGCTTACTATCGGGTCGATGGTCCACATCAAACTTGACTTTGGTCGTCTTGGCAAATTTCTTTTTCGTGAAAGAGTCATCATGCTGCTAGGCTGTAGTAGCATTCTCAATCAGCTGAGAGATGTTGGAGACCTTTGTCTTGGTGCAATAGTCACGAAACTCCTTTGGCAGCCCACAACAATACTTTTCCACTTACTCAGACAATGATACGGTCCTATACGAGCTAACTGGCAGTAAGGCCTCCCAAAACTTTTTGTTATACTTTTCAAGGTTCTTACAGTTTGCGGCATCCAGCTTATGCCATGCTGTCATTATATCCACTTCAAAAGTGGTGGTGAGCCAAGCAGATGAGAAAACTTGCTTGAACTCAACCCAAGTGTTAGGGGCTTTACCCTGCAAAAGCAAACTGGTCCACCATTGGAGTGCGTTACCCTTCAAGAAGGTGGCTGCCTTTCATACCTTGGTAGACTCTGTGAAATGACCACCAGAATAGGCAGCATCAAACTGTTGCACAAATGTCAGACCCTTCAATCTGTCCTGCATCCCATTGAAGGTTTCAAACTTCACAGCTGCCCCTCCCTCCTTATAATCTTTCAGCTCACCTTTGGGAGGAAGATTATCATAAACTGGGGGCTGTAAATATGGTGGACGCATCGTGGATCCCATATCCTGCACCATATTGCCTGTGCCCATGGTGGGGTTGACCATTCCAAAACCCATTCCCTGCATCTGTGGCATACTCCAAGTGTTGGTCATCATTCCTGGCATCCCTGTCTGCATACCGGGCTGCATCCCTATATTTGCATACATCATATTGGCATTTGCAGGGGGCATTCCACCCTCCATATGCTGCTGCAAATTCTGCATTCCTGGCTGGAAACTACCCAAGTATGTACCAGGCATGCGAAGCCCTTCGGTGGGCTGTCCCACCATTGACTTAAAAACTGATCCTCTGCCAAAATATCCTGGATGCTTCATGGGCTGAGGGAGGACTTGCTGTCCTTGATTAACTGAATGAAAAGTATTGGCATTACCCGCTACAGGGGTGACTATGGGCATATCTGGTGGCTGTCCACTGAAAGATACACGCCTCTGAGTCTTCTTATGCTTTGTCTGCTTCTTCTCAGCTGTCTTTTTGCATCCAGGGGGAACACTACTACCAGGAGAAGCTTGCATAATCTCCATGAAAGCATGTTGCAGCTGTGACAGGTCTCCCGCTGCACTTTGCATTCGTAACTGAAAAAGGGCATTGGGATCAAGGTCCTCTGCCTCATCTACCTCATCCTACGAATCCTCAGTGGCATGCTCAGGACAAACATGCTGTCCCTCATAATTTTGCTCTTCTTCACCCTCACTAGTGTTGTGCTCCTCCACAAAGCTGTCTGCTACTTGCTCGGAGATAGTCAGTGATCTCTCGCGGTGCGACATGATTGTTGATGATATGGCTGTAATAAAAATGCAATGGGGCTTTCTTCACCCAACACTCCCAGGGCTCGCCTCTGTACAAAGATGGTGATATCCCGGCAATGGAACCACTAAAACCGGCCTTCAGTTTCCTAAAGGGCAATAGACCATAACTTGTATTGCATATTCATTATTCACAGCCTCATTGCATCATTTCCAACCACTTAACTTAAACAACACCACTTAGAAACAATTTAAGAAATACCTGGATGGAGGCTAGAGTGCCCCTGCTCAATGAAACCAAGTACAAGACACCACACTGGCCCCAAACACTTGGCGCCCCTTCCAGTGTTTATTTATTTCTTTAGGAATTAAATTGGTACATACAACAAAGGCTCACCCTTGTGCTCTGCCCCACGGGCATTCCGCTCTCCAAGCCAAACCTTGGCTATAACCTGCATTCCATCCTAGTGCACACACTAGTACCCAAGTGCCAAGGCAAAGCTAAGGCATTCACCATTTGTCCATGACCAACTGTAAAGGCATCCAAGCATTCCACAAAGACTGTAACCAATTCTTAATGACCAAGCATCCATACGCTTCCCAAAATGCTCAAGCAACCTCAAGGTTTCCAAAATGCGATACATTGCCCCTCGGGCACTCTCCCAGACACACCCTCTGTAACTGAGTGCCTGCTTAAGCCTGTAAGGTCCAGAGGAAGCTCCAAACAACAAATGGAGCAACAACAAGCTTCGAAAAATCACCAAATGCAATCACATGAAAGGGATAGCGACCAGAGAACCCAAACCAGCTTCAACAGACTTCAATCCAGCTCCAAAGTAGTTACATGTTCTTCCCCATTTCAGGCATGACCAATGTCAATCCTGTGGGCCAGTAGTCCCATGTTCTTCCGCGTTTCGGGCATGACCATTGTCAGTCCGATTTGATTACAAGTTGGTGACAGCACTAGTCTCCTCCATGCGGCTAGCAGAGAGTGGCGACACCACAGGGTGGTATGCACGTGTCTCCCTTTGGCTTACTAGACATGGTATACATATTGATCGGCTGCCTCCTTTTCAGTACATTCTGGATGCCCCTCCCCCACTACTCCCCTCACGAGATGAGATTAACCTTATCATTCGGTTAGATCTCCTCCAGCTACATACATCCAGAGTTTAGATCGAAGCCCATGAGCTTCCTACCAAAACTCGCTTCTATCGTGATCAATTCTCGAAGATATGTGAGGAGGGCTTCATCACTAGACCACAGTACCTTGAGGACCGGCGGGTATCACACGCCTTGAGGATTGCCATCGGACAGATGCGGGTCTCGTCACATCAGCTTGAGATTGAGGCAGGGCGAGCAACAGGGATCCCTGGAGAGAGACGACTCTATAGACTATGCACCACAGGGATGATCGAGACAAAGGAGCACTTCTTATGTTTTTTGCCCAATCTACTACGAGATACGTGGACGATACCATTGACTCTTCCTAGAGGACTCTGGTTTTGGTCCACTCACATGACTGATCCATTTCTATGACCAAATTTGTGTTGGTCTTTATCTCCTAGAGATGAGGAGACACAGAGACATGCTCATACGACAAACGAGACAGCAGCAGCGAGAGACCATAGCAGATTAGATAGATAGGAGACAGCGACATGTTACTGACTTCTTCACACTTGAGATTGTACTGGGTCACTCTGACTCAGCTGATGAGGTGATCTCTGAGCTCCATGCCGATTGGAGACGACATCACAAGCCTGCTGCCTACACTATCCGAGCTCGCCTGATCCCCTCCCTTTTTGGAGAGCATCGCTCTAGCCATGGTGTCACTGCTGATATGTCTCTCAAAATCCGCCATACACATAGACCTCGTCCACCCCCACGTCATAGCTCTACTCGATAGCTATTGATATAGGAAATCCTCTCTACTCATCAAGCTACTTTGGCACCCGATCGACACGATACATCCTGATGATATCTTCTATATTGCTCTCTGCACCCACGCAAACAGTAGATGCTTGCTCTCTTATTGTTACCCCTTTTTTAAAAAATGTTCAGTTTCAGCCCCATGTAGCTTGTATGAGATCTCTTGTCGCCCTCTTTGTCGCATAGCCCCGCGAGGGCTTATGACGACGTTAATACATCATTGAGGAGGCTAGACACACGAGACAGAGAGTCTATTGCTGTTTTGTGGACTTCCACAAGGCATTTGACACAATACCACGCGCCCGACTCATCAGAGAACTCCAGGATTTGGGTTATGGACAGGAGGTTATAAGGGCTGTAGTGGCTTTATATGAGAGGGTGACAGGACGTGTCCGCATTGGTTACAATTGGTTTAGGACATGGTTGGCCCCCCCTAAGCTTCCAGTGAAGCTCGAGTTTTACCGCACACCTTGTCTCCAGATCTCACCAGAGGGATTCATCATTCCGCCAGGATACATACAACTACATTTCCCTCATGCACTTTGGATTTCTCTTGGTCAGTTCAGGGTCTCCTCACACCGACTACGCATCGAGAGCAGACGAGCAGAGGGCATTCCACGAGAGAGTCGCATTTGTACCTTTTGTGATCTACAGGAGATTGAGTCCAAGGAGCATTTCACTACCATATGCCTCATCTACTATGCCATCCGAGGTCAATACCACTGCCTCTTCCGCGACGGATTTGGACCTCTTACTTGGCTCCTACTTTACCCAGACCAGCGATGTCTCGCCGCCTTCCTACATGAGATGACTCAATATCGAGCCACACTCATGCGTGCTCAATTGCGTGACCAGTCGGGGCAGCCAGATCCTGCTTAGAGGCCCATCACCAACTTCTTCCGACTACCAAATCCAACACCCCAACTGACCCGACGTCAAACACGGGATCGAGAGCCAAAGCCTCACTAGATGAGACAGCGGACTGATTTACTTTTCTGCGCACTAACATACCTGCTTTCTTCTCTAGTTCCGACACCTGACCGACCAATGTCTTTGTGGCACTAGTTCGACACTGAGTCATCTCCCGCCGACTTTAGCGACGACAGAGTTCTAGAGGACAGCCCTCCATCATGGCTTTTATGCACCCCTGTTCAACACCAGAGAATCATTGATATCTAGCTATCTATTGATATATTTTTATAGATTTATAGACATATGGATGTACATGGATAGTTCTATCCTTTGTGATATTACTTGTTTTTTTTTGCTACGGGATTGTGGGTCCATCTTGAGACCACACCCGCCTAGTGCATTGTACAAGATTGTCTCATAGGCCTTTTGTCTCCCGTAGACTTTGATAAACTCTCTCTCTCTCTCTCTCTCTCTCTCTCTCTCTCTCTCTCTCTCTCTCTCTCTCATATCAGATCGCCCAACTGGGGTCACCGTTGCATACATTCGTCATAGGGCCCCCCATCGCCCCAGATGTGCTACCGCCACCAGGCAGCACGATGTCAGAGACCAACCAGCCATCGCAAGATTCTTTTCGACCCACCCGACGGCCCCACTGTGATTGGCCTTTGCGCCCTACCCTCCCCCCTTTTTTGTACCATCAATCTGGTGCACCATTTTTTTCCACATCATCTGCGGATCAATCTGGAGATTGCTAGACACTTTTTGTATTTTGTATTTTGCATCAAGATCAGTATCAGTATCAGGACTAGACCCACCGTCCATCATACATACATACATACATACATATATACAAATATATATATATATATATTGGGTAGACACGATCTCGATAGTCCATTTTGAGACCACCACCGTCATGTCCATTGTATCAGTCACCTTTAATCTTATAGACCTTCACGGTCTCCTAAAATTTTAGTAATCTCTCTCTCTCTCTCTCTCTCTCTCTCTCTCTCTCTCTCTCTCTCTCTCTCTCTCTCTAGTCCCATGGGTCTGTTGCCCCCTATGGACAATATATTATATACGTCTACTTCTCTGCGTGTGTGTGTGTGTGTGTCATCCTGAGGCGTTGGGATAGAAGGTACACACAAAGACAAGAACTTGGGTTCTCTTAGCAGGTACCAAAACCCCTTCTCTTTGTCGAACCAGCCAACTTGAATTATCTGTGCCTGATAAGCAAAATAATCAACTTTTAATCACATACTCTTAATAATTTTCACTAAAG
The DNA here is from genome assembly GCF_047967505.1 of Dipteris shenzhenensis. Taxonomy (NCBI): domain Eukaryota; kingdom Viridiplantae; phylum Streptophyta; class Polypodiopsida; order Gleicheniales; family Dipteridaceae; genus Dipteris; species Dipteris shenzhenensis. The sequence goes on from NC_141608.1 coordinate 53,663,898, forward strand.
TTTATGATCGACTTACTAAGTATTAATGCTAATAAAACAAAAAGTGCACAAAGAACTTTCTCTTTACTACTACCAATCAATCAGTTTTGCAATGTGAAAGCATGATAGCTGGAATCGTTGGAAATAGAAGACTTTCTACTTACTTCAAAGAAGCCAATCGAATATGACATTGACAAGAACATGTAATATTCGTAACAGATACAGCTAAGCATGAATATCAAAAAAAAGTAAAGTTGCCTCTTTACAACATCGCTAAGTTTTTGAATTGCACGACCTATATCAAACCTAGAGCAGTCATTGGAGATCTCTAAGAAAACAACACTATAATGACAGGCTTGAAATTAATTCCATGCCTCAATTAAACCAACTTGCTACGTCCCATTCAACACTTAAGCGACATATGCTCTATCTATACCACACCATAAACTTAATGCAGGGGACCTATTAGTGTGGTTATACTCTCCCGCTTTGTCTCTCCTCCCTTGTGCATACATCACCCATATCCCCACCTCCCTTCTTCCCCATTGGAGTCCTCTCATGCAACATTGCCCCATTTCCCAATCCCCCTTTCCTCCCTCTTGAAGTGGTCTCTCTCTCTCCGAGTGTAAAGCCCCCTTCTTGGAACTGGCACTTGAAGGCCAATCTTGGATTGGTGCTTTAGACATAAACTATCAGGGAAATGATGCAACAAATGGAGGCCTTCAGGAAAGATCCTCGGTTGCAGCATCTATTTGCCCAAGAGGAGGCCCCAATTATAGCTCAGGATGTCCATTTTAGTGGTTCCCTGATCTATACAAGGCCTTTGTTGTTGAATGTGATGCATGCGGAGACAGCATTGGAGCAGTGCTCCAGTAGGATGGGCATGTGGTAGCATACGACAGCAGAAGGCCCCGTGATGCGGAATTACATATAGGGGTCTATGAAAAAGAATTATTGGCTGTGATCCATGGTCTCACCAATTGGAAACGTGACCTTTTGGGAGCTGATTTTGTTGTTAAGACGGATCACCAAAGTCTCTCGTACTTTCTGACACAAACAAAGCTATCTGAAAAGCACTTTAAATGGGAAAATTTGTTGTCCATGTTTCATTTCAGATTGTGTATGTACCAAGAGTAGAGAACAAGGCAACAGATGCTCTGTCTAGGAGATCTCAAGTGCATAATGTCACTATTGCCTATCATCAAGACTTACAAGATATGCAGTCCCAATATGCAAAGGATCCAAACTTTGGGGAAATTTTCCAGCAAATGCTTGGACAGCCTCTAGTCAGTACTCCATGAAAGATGGATATCTCATGAAAGCTGATTGCCTATGCATCACCCGAGGGTTAAGGCAGAAAATCATGGAAGAATGTCATGCACCACCCTATGCAAGACACAGAGGGATTGCCTCAACCACCCAAGCTTTGGAAAGATACTTCTTTTGGCCAAGAATGCGAAAAGATTTGTATTAGTTTGTCACAGAATGCCTAACTTGTCAAAAGGTCAAGTATATAGGCATAAGACACCTAGTCTTTTGATGCCACTCCCAGTACTAGAAGGCACTGTGGGAAAGTATAGCAATGGACTTCGTGTTTGATCTGCCAAGATTGAAAAACGGGAATGATGGGATATGGACTGTTATTGAGCGCTTTAGTAAGCAAGCTCATTTCATTCTAGATAAGAAGACAATTAAGGTAGATCATATGGTAAGGGTGTTTATTGCACAGATATTTAAGCACCATGGGATGCCTAAGTCCATTGTAAGTGACCGTGATCCCAAAATGACCAGCCTATTCTAGAGAGTTTTGTTTGACAACTTGGGGACGAAGTTGAATTCTTCTTCTTCATTTCATCCTCAAACAGATGGTCAAAGTGAGATAGCAAATTCCACTATATTGGATTTGCTTAAATGTTACGTGGCTGAGCAAAAACTAAGTGGGAAAAGTATCTCCCATTGGTGGAGTTTGCCTATAATAATACAATGCCTAGCTCCACAAGAAAAGCTCCATTTGAGGTCATCTAAGGAAAAGTAATTTTACCCCCAATCCTTCAGACAAAGGATGAGATTTTTGCAGCTGATGAGTATGTCAGAGATCTCGAGACAGCTTTCAGCCAGGTACGGACAGCCATAGAGAGGTCTCAGTTAAAGCAAAAGGAAGCTGCAGATAAACATAGAAGGCAGCTTGACCTCAAAGTTGGAGAGTGGGTACTTCTAAGGTTTGAGAAGACAAGGCTCCGCAAGATGAAGGGTAAAGAAAAGGCGTATGCTAAACTATTCCCCGGGTACTATGGGCCATTCAAAGTCATACATGAGATAAATCCAGTATCCTTCCGATTGGAGTTGCTAGATCGCTGGAGGATTCACAATGCCTTTCATGTGAGTCTTCTCAAGAAGTACCAGGACCAAAACCAATGGAACCAGTTCTGGAAGACCCACCAGTGGTGGAAGATTTGGAGGAGATCCTCCAACCAAAACAAATTGTGTACCATACTGTACATAAGGGCCCCCAAGGCAGGAAATTTTACAGATACCTTGTAAAATTTTAGAACTATTCGGCATTACATGCCAAGTGGATGGATGCAGACATGTTGTCTGACCATCTAGAGATCTTGGACATCTATAAGGAAGCTTGTTGAGGACAACAGATTAGAAGCCGAGGGGATGTCACCACTTATAATTAATCATTGGATTAATAAAGTTGATCAAAGTTTGATTTGAATCAATGCATTATTTAATGGTCAAAGATGGGCAGATTCCAGTCAGGGACTTGACTCAGGATTAGAGACCCAGGTAGTTGTTAATTAAGAATTTAATTAATCAACCAAAGATTTTGTGAAAGGACTTAGTCAAAGCACTGACTTTGTCCTAAAGGAACTTGGAGGAATCCAAGTGAAGGGGAATCGGACCCCAGTGGATTAAGTCCAAGGAACCAGATTATATTAAACGAGACTACCGGCCCAGTGGATTGGCAGTAGCAATTCCCAAAACTCGGGAGAATACGGGAACCGGCCCAAGGGTTAGACTAGGTGATGGTGCTTAAAGAGTTGGCATGAGAATAACAAAATGCATGTAGCGACATGTGTCAACCTCTCTGGTGTTCATGTATTAATAGGTGAAGAGCTCTGTGGAGTTCAGAACAAGGAGGCTTTTGACAAAATACATAGTGGTTGTGACATGGATGCTCATGGAGTAAATGCATCTAATGACATGTGTCGAGCTCGGTCGTGTTTAGAACTAAGAATTTTAACAAATTGTATGCCATTATTGCACAAGTGTGGCAATCATTACGCCCAAAAAAAATCCGACACGAGTGCACACCCATCATAAGTTCAAAATCTCACCCACCAACACGTAACGTTGTACTCTCAAAAGTGCCCTCAAGATAGTTGTGTGATTGGCTTCGGTCACCTGAGAACCCAGTATTGACTTCGGTCAAGAGACATTGATCTTGGTCAAAGGGATTTGACCTTGTTCAATGGAATTGGAATGACCCACCAGTATATGTTTATGTTGTGTGCACGCATGTGGGCAATGGGGAGTTCCCTGGGATGTGAGCTGAGTTCTCTTGGAACATGCTGGTTTTTTTTTAAGCCAGCTTGTTTCTCTTTTCCCATTATCAGTGCCTATGGGATTGCTGATTTGTAGGATTGTATTGTGAAGCATCAATAGATGTCGGAGAAATGAACACATCTTGTTTTGAAAGTATACTTATTTTCAAAGGTGGAACTAGATCATCTTTCACATCTCCATTCTCAAACTGCTCTTGTTCACCTCTCTTGTTTGACCTCCGTGTATGTCACATTGATGTGAGAGCTTTGGCGTGGGCAAGGCAACATCATCATCTTCCTAAGCAATGTCACGGGCTGGAGGCTAGAGCAACTCCAGAATAGCCACAAGCAAACAATAGCCAGATTTTCATTGTCTACAAGCCAACTACACACAACCACTCTCCTTAACATAAAACTTCCAAATACCAAATATACTAGAAAAATGTTATTAATGGCTTGATGATTTGGAAAAGGAATGAGGAGTGCAATGGGGACGAAGATAAGTGGACAAATTTGCTCGAGGTATCTAAGATAATTATTGGTGTAAACAAAAGATTTGCATGTGCTACTACTACATTAAAGTATGTTTTATGAAATGTGGAGTCCCTCTTCTTTGTATGAACAAGCAATGGTTGAGCCATAGAAGAGGGTTAAATGTTCGACAATAGATGAATTTAGTCTCTTTCATAGAATGAAATTGTTACTTTTGGTTGAGGTCTAACCAACATAAAGGTGGCGTGGTCCATTACTAAGAGCTTCTCAATTCAGATAAGCACTGCAAATTGGAAGTAAGACCAAGCCTTTGGGAGATAGTAGACACAAGTGATGCTTGTCCAAGGATGCAACATAAATCATGCAATGATGATTTAATTGCGCCTTTTTCCATGCCTTACTTATTGAGCTTACATTGGCGTGTTGAGACTAAAATGAAATAATAAGTTTGGACTATTGTTTGATTAGCCTTCTCCCTTCAGTGCTAGCCTTTATTATGGCTGAGTCTGGCCAGAACCTCCGTAGCTTTGTCAAAAACTCAGTATGTAGACTTTTGTATGAATGTATGCTCGTGTGTGTGTGTTAGAGCATATATTGATACAGAGTTCTACACCCACTACTGGGCGCTAATGACGTTAGTGGGGATGTCATGGTAACTAGTCCCTACTATGCATGATGGAGTTGATGGTTTATAATTGATTTGATGACTACCATGAAGTTATAAATTGCACTTCTTGTTTAAAATTTTTAATTTTCATGTGATGAGTTTGGGCATGTTCCTGAATTCATCTAGGGATATATTTTTGCCGTATTAGCGGACATTCAAATTTCCATTTGTGAAATTTTCGCCCAAGTTACGCATAAACTGTGTCTGCAAATTTTCAACAATATACTATATAGGGATACTAGTTGCATCTATCCCATCAACATATGCATTCTATTTTAGATTTTTATTTCTTCAACTACCCCTGTTGTTGTTTGCATTAGCATGCATTAGTGTAGACTTCTCTGTCCACCATTAGAGGCATAAACTGTGCTTTACAACTTGGTAATTGTCTACACCTTTCTCAATATTGTAGGAACGTATGCACAATTTGATCTGTCCAGAAATTGTCTTTGTTTATGTTCTAACATGATAGATCAAGGAACCACCTATGCTACTCTCAAGCAAAATTTTCTTTTTTCTTTCTTTTTGGTGCAGCTACCCTTCTGTATTCGTTAATTCATATAGTAATGCTCCCTTCAGCAATTTCATGTAGTATTTACGGCTTTAGCTAATTTATACGGGAGATACCCAAATCGCGTCTTTTGATCTCGAAAATGCTAATTCTTGGTTGCTCTCTAAAATTTGTGGCTTGCAATTACCTCTTGTCTCTTATGGAACTCATTTTGTCTCCTCTTTCAGTCTGAGATCCAACTTTACTATATAAGGCATACTTGCACAAACTGCTTGTCAACATGGACTATTCCGTTCTCGCTTACATTGGCTTAAATTCCCCAGCGTATTCAACAAACTGTTGTAGGCAGAAGTCAAGAAAAAAAAATGTGAACTTGATATGCCTATGGATCCAAAGCCTGTAGCTCTTTTCCAAAAAGTTCTCAATTTAGTTTTGTTCTTTTATGAATATCTCAATCTTGACATCATGGGTGCCACTCTATTAGTTTCTATGCAGCAAGAGTAACGTGATTATCAAACAGATGATTCCACATGCCAATTACAGACGACATCATCTTCAGCTGCGTACACAATCGCATATGCTGACAATTATCCCAATTGTCACAAATTTGTGAACTTGCCTTATCTAATGGGAAAATCCATTAAAACCAACAATGACGAGGTTATTTGCCCCAAGTCGAATCCATCTTTGCTCTGTACCAATTTCATATGTCGTCTGTGAGGATTATCAACGATTCTCTTTAGAGGGTGGAATTCAATAGCTCCGTAAACATTCCGTCTTCAGTCAACATATCTGGCCGGAAATCACATCGCAGACCCCATACACCACTGAATTTATTTCTTTTTGGCTAATCGGCAGATTGGAACAGCCGTACCCAAAACTATGTCGTGCAACTGCGGGCATATCAGGATCCTTTTCTCTCTTGCAGAATCGGGATCGTTTGCACTTTTGTGTTCTTACGCATCACAATAGTTCCTTCTCATAGGGAATACATGCATAAGGATCTTTCTTACTCTTCCCTGATCGACACAGGCAACCTGAAAAGAAGATCCCCAGAGCAAGCAAAAGAGAAAGAAATAACTCTAAATGCAAGCAAAGCTGCAACTGAACTGAGATCTTATCAAGGCCAATATTCAAGCAAATGGGTGGTTGAATGCCTCCACAAGGTGCAATGAAGAGTGCAAGGGAAAGGGGAGGAAAGCCAAGGATGGCTGAGGGAGAGGGGAACATAGAGAAGAAAGAAGAGGGAGAAGAGGAAAGGTATAGAGAAAGGGGTAGGAGATAGAGGTAGAGAGAGAAGTGAAAAGGCGTAGAGGGAGAACTTTGTATCAATATATACTCTCAGACACACAAGCGCACAAGAGCATACATTCATACAAAGGTCTGCATACTGAATTTATGTCAAATCTCTGAAGGTTCTGGGCAGACTCGGCCACAATCGAACACTCCGACTCAGCTCAAACAAAGAAACATGGAACTCAGCAAAGTCAAAGAAGCCAGAAAAGCAGGAAAATGGGCTGCCTACCAGACTGTAGAAGCAATGATTAGGGATTTTATATCCAAGCCTAAAGACTCTCCATCTTAAACTGATGTAATGAAGGCCACCCTACAATAGGATCTAGAATGTAGATGGTGTTTTGCTATGTGATAAATAATCTCCAATTGAGTTGCCATGGGCACTCCTTGATTTTTTGGTTGTGCTTTTTGCCTCCTAGTCCCGCAACGGCTTTTGAAGTCATTAATCAGAGATTGTAAAGCTAAGCCTCACTGATATACAAAAGGCCACTCACTGATGAGCATAGATCATAGATTTTTTTTTTTAGTAAGCTGGAGAGGAGATGCAGTGGGCACCCCTATCACCTGAAAGTAGTTTAGTTTAGTGATGCTGTTTTTGTGCCATGGGCACCCCGAAGTGGATTGTAACTAGACTTTCTTATGTTTCTAGGTCTCATAGGTCATTTTGGCCTTTTGTAGATGTTACTAAATCATTCTCTCTCTCTCTCTCTCTCTCTCTCTCTCTCTCTCTCTCTATATATATATATATATAAAAGAAAATTTACATGTGCAGAGAAAATTTACATGTGCAGGGTCAAACTCTGCAAAGACATGATACAAATGAATGTCCATTGGCTTGAAGGATGAATATTCAGCCCGTATCTTGTCCAGCATCCTGACCATCTCAATCTCACTAGCTCCACATCTCGGCCCGATACACCTCCTGCCCCTCTGGAACTCCAAGATGATACAAGACCACAACTGCTTGCAAGCTGTTTCAATCGCTTCCCTGGCACTGTCACCGACTCCTAGAAATTTAAGAATACTTATCACCTATTGGAACCTCTCTCTCTCTCTCTCTCTCTCTCTCTCTCTCTCTCTCTCTCTCTCTCTATATATATATATATATATGCCAAAGAACACAAATACTTACATGTGGCGTAGAAAAAAATATAGAAAACTCTGTCTCACATGGGGGATGTCTTACAGCATTTGATGGCAGATTTATTGAGATGACATACTCCAATCATTGAGAGAACTGTGACTCAGCTTGGAGGACTGGCAAAATGAAGCTGTCCCAAAGACCCCTTGTCATTAAATTCAGAACAGCAGCAAATAGAGTCACTCTTATGAGTATGAGAGGCAGTCTAAAAGGAACAAAAATATACCTAGATGATGATCTCACTTTAATGCAACAGGAGCATAAAAAGGAAGGCATGGCCGAAGTCATGGAGGCCAGAAATGCAGGGAAATGGGCTGTATACAGAAATGGGAAAATCATAATCCGAGTTAAGACAAGCAACAAGGGAGGCAAAGATCAGGAAGATCTAGCAGATGAGGGCAAAGCTCGAGAAGAGTCAGCAGATGGGGGTTTATGACGGTGTCAGCCTCCTGGTTTAGATGCACTGCGAGATTGAAAATGGCTGTCTGGAATTGCAATGGGACTTTACGGTCTGACACAGGAGGCTTCTCAGAGACTTCATACAGCAAAACTGTTCCCCTTTTCTCTTAGTTCTGTGCAGGCTCCTTCCCCTTTGTTTTGACGGGCCTCCCCCTTTTAGGCTGCCCCAGATAGCCTATTGCTGACTGGGTGCAGCAAGTACTGTTTACCAATGTATGCTATGCAGGAATTGCTATGAGCTTAGATGAGGAAATGACACATGCCAAACAGTATGAATGCATTGGATACATGGCAAATTGCTGAAGCATAATGCCTACACGAGGATGTATGGGGGAAACAAGCACTGGATAATGCAGTGAATACCTACTTGACAAGTGCACCACAAAGCAAAGAGTCGGAAGTCATTGCAAATCTTAACAGAATCATTATGATTCTCATTGATAAGGTCGAAAGTCTAGAATCCACCAATATTATACGTATGGCTCAGAAGTCATCTGTAGATAAGGCCCTACAAGAAATGCGAAGACAAGGGACTAAAATGCGAAGGCCCTAAGTTCTCAACGCTCCAATCTTCCTGCTTCCAGGTTCAGCCTCCCGTGCTGCCCAGGCGACCTGTTCCAGGCCCAGTTGGTCCTGATTTCAGCTCCTTGCTCCTGGTCCTCGGTTGCCCTGGTTCTTGCCTCCTGCAGGCCAAGATCTACAGATCAAAGTTCATGGTTGGCATGCCCTGTAAGTGGCAATAGGTGCCGCTCGTTTTTTTTATAATCCAAACTAATTCGCATATACAGGGTCTTATGAGATCTGCCGTATGTAACGTCAGTTATGTGCATGTTGTGTGTGAAAAAACTACTCTGTGATCTATGCCTCCGAGAATTAAGAGTAATCATGCGTGACCTTTGGCTTTGACTTGCATAGGCAGGATTCACTCCTATGCTTATTCCGCACGTTTCCGGACCAGGATTCATGAAGCGATGTTCAATATGATCTAATTTTGGCATGCGTATGATGTTTATGGACGGTGGCCTGGATGATTCTCGTCGCTCGTCTGTTCTTTTTCAAGCACAATCCATGTTACGAAAACTTACCAGAAAAGTTAAAGGTATCGATAAGGGCTATAAACGGAGGCCACTGGTCTTCTTTCTTTTCTTCCTCGTGCTGCTGCTCCAAGCTCATCACGCACATGAAGTAGAAGGACCAGAGGCTCCCATGCTGAGTGGGTGGCCGGGTCTTGTAAGGAAGGAATGCGTTATCAGTGCCGGTCATCCTCAGTGATCTCAAGACAACCATCTCTCTCTCTCTCTCGCGCGCGCGCTTCCTACTCGCCTGCAAAAATGGTTGCCTGGGCGTGAGTTAACATCCACCTCGTTTTTTTACTTGGCCAGCACTAGGATGTTTTTTGAAATTCTGAAATCCTGTGCTTCCACATGGCACAATGTACACCCTTAGATTTTTTAAATTCTGAAAGCCCAAAAGCTTTTTTTTTAATTCTGAAAGCCCAAAACCTTTTTTTTTAAATTCTGAAAGCCCAAAAGCTTTGAAAGCTTTTGAAAAGCTGCGTAAAAAGCCAACTGCGTAAAAGCCCAAGGCAAAACCTTTAAATATAGGAAAAAAGCTTTGAAAGCTTTTGAAAAGCTGCATAAAAAGCCAAGGCAAAACCTTTAAATATAGGCGAAACAAAAACATTGTAATTTCAAGTGTGTTGCTGTTTGTTCATCATTCATCATCACCATCAGGTTTGCTTCTACTTCCTTACTTGTTACTACCTAGACCCACGTTAGGAAACGGTTGAGCGAGAGTAGTATGTTTTGCCATGCTCTTGCTACATCGAGCTAGTGCTTCTCCGTTTATAAAACCGCCTCTGCGCCTCGCTTTTCTTCTATTCGTGATTTTTCGTTTTGCAGATCCTTTGTTTTATACGGCAAACATACGTCCTGTCTATGCTGGAGACGAACCAGAACTATCTTAGGATTGTATGCATACTAGTAGTGGCACTTTCCAGAAAGGTTGAGCTCTTTTCTTCGTGTTTGGCAATTGCCATTCGGATTTCATTTTAGGCCTTATGAGCATGGTCGAAAACAACAGTGTCTATGGCAATTGAGGGAAGCAGGCCGATGGAGGGAAGGTGAGTGGAGCACATGAGAAGGCAGGGCAGAGAAGGAGAGGCTGAGGGCGGAGAAGGGGAGAGGGAGGGCGTAGGGGGGAGAAGGAGAGGCGAAGGGGAGAGAGTGAGAGGGATAGGCAAATTGAAAATATTATCTATGAAGAAGTACAAAAGCCAACCAACTAGATTGGTCGTCGGATGGGTGTGAAGTCTGAACATTTGTGAAACATGCCTTACATTTAAGGTGTAGTGAAGTATTTTCTTTTTATGTGAGATTTAAGTCCCCATCTTTATTCACTTTCACTTGCTCTTTTCCTTCCCTTGAAATTTATATAATATTTATGGACGTTTGTTAAAAGCATGGCCATAGTGCTTTAGCCACCTTAGTGTTAAAGAAATGAAAATAACTT
>NC_141608.1:53679504-53724504 GCF_047967505.1 Dipteris shenzhenensis
AACAAGAAGCGGATTTTCTAAAAAGCTTCACGTGCTTCAGAGAGAATTAAACAATGGGTAGCAACAACAGTTCACTCTGGAAAAAGATGGACTCAAGCTCCTAGTTGACACTTGTTTTTTTGCAATTGCAATTATAAATATGTACCAATTTTTTGAAGATAAATTTATTTTAATTTTGCAAGAAATCCTTGTGATGATATTGCAATGTTTCTACATTTGGGAATGATATGAACTTGTTTTTATTTTTACACTTGTGCTTTTTTAATTTGTTAGATTTTAATGAAAAGGTAGACCTTTAGGTAAAAAGCCTTATATATAGGGGCCATTTTAAACCTCAAACCTAAGGACTTAACCTTTAACACCTATATAAGACAAACACCTCACACATCAGTGTCACAATCGTGGATGGCAAGAACTAAACAAACAGGTCGACCAATTCATAGCACTATAATCGAGGTTGCTTACGCACGCTCTCTAGCCATTCGTACCCTTCTAGAGCAATGAAGGCAAGCCCAACAAATAGAAGAGCAAGCAATGGTAGCAAGGAGGTAGGCTGCTAAGTTTGCATAGGCACAGGGGGCCTCACAAAATAGACCTGAGAGTATTCATGCACATGAGAGTTAGAGTAAGAAGAGAAAGAAGCATACCGAAGAGTGCCGCAAGGTGAGGAAAGAAGCAGGCCTATCTCCAAGGCCATGGGGTGCCAATCCCCACGATCTTCCCTGTGCTAAAAGACAGCCGGGAGGCTTGAGATTCGCAAATGGTGCATAATGCTTCCGAAAATTAAAAAAAACCGCAACAATTGAGAAAAAGAATTAACGAGTTGCAAGAACAACAAACTCATCATGGATTGCACTTCTCCTTCAGGACTCCTCAAAGAGATCCTTGTCGAGCTTGACATTGAGTTCGATGAGACCGATAGGATGATGGAAAGTTTGGAGGGGCAGAAGCTACTAGACACGAAGACGAAAGGGATCACAGCGTATGCGTGCGAGCTGCTGCATTACGGGTACAACGTATCCTTGGAGTTGCTGAGGGACACGATGCGCGATCAAGCAACGGCTATACTCGAACAATTCATGGAACAATTTGGAGGGACGCACGACGCGATGCACCCGGTGACGACAATGGAGAAGCTTACGTATATTTTCGACAGGGACTTATACGAGGAGCGCTTCGGTATTGGAAACGATCCTTTCACGCCAACAGAGAAAAACCAGGGCAAGTAAATAAATGCATTCTATTATGGAACTCAAACGGGAAGAAAAAGTCCGAAAACCTCGATGACCAACGTAATTGTCAATGTTTACGCAGGGATGACATTAAAAGACGCGAGCCTCGAGATGAAGGAAGAGCCTCCACTGAAGCGCCCGCGCAAGGGAATCGCGCGAGCCTCGTCGTCTACTGCATCACGTGCAAGTCCAACAACAGAAAATACATAGGGAGCACGACGGACCTGCCGCGGAGGATCAAACACGGAGGATCAAACAGCACAATAAAAAACCACCGGCGAAAATGAAAGAGGACTTGCAGCGTTACAAGCCCTTCGAAGAAAATTTCGAAATCAAAGTTTTGGAAACAACAGACACTGTAGACAAAGCACGAACTTTAGAGCAGTACTACATAAGGAGCCACAACACAGTAGGTCCATTAGGTTACAACACGCTCGAGGGCCATCCGGCTAGAGCACGGAAGTACTATTTCCTAAAGCGTAGGAACATAATTTGACCCCAAAAAAAAACATTTGCGCCTTCGAAAAAAGGGATCCAATGAAGTTGCAAATGGTGCTCAAACTTTTGTCGTACATGCAATGCAACTTTGGGTTTGGATTTTTCCTATCACAGTTGCATGCTTCTGGCTCAATTTGGTTTTGATTTATTATTTATACATTTCTGAAATACATCTCCCCGTCTTTCGCTCGAAGTGGAATGACAATAGATTTGCTTACAGTGCAAAGAATAAAAATTTGTCTTCCTCCGAAAAAAAGAAAAACTACGTTTTACTGTCGACATGAACAACATCAAGTGCAAGCAGGACTGGATTATAACGAAATCTCTAGAAAAGGTTGCATGCAATTGAACATCAATCTTCTGCATCATTTCTGACAATGTGACTTATGTGAACCTCAACAAGATAGCAAAAGAGAGAAATATTCATCAAGAGCCCAGCTGGCCAAGCACTCTAGTTAAAATTCATAGTCGTCAAAAATATATAATACATAAGTCGAAATATTCTATTTAGTTTTATTATCCTAATGTTGAAACTGACTTAAATTCATAGTTTTCAAAAAGGTATAATACATAAGTCAAAATATTCCAATTAGTTTCATCTTTTTTTCATCTCTCCTAACTTCCAAGAGATTATATTCAAAGCTCAACTCAACCTCTCTCATGCACATGAAGTGATTATGACCCAAGCTCACTGAACTAATTGAAGCACACCTCAAACCTGCAAATATCAAAGCTTCTTATTTTGAGGGTTGTCTCCATCGAAGCTCTATCACATCAAAGCTCTGTCAAGCACACATAAAAAAGGTAGGCCTATGTATTCCAAATGCAAGTGCTTCCTTATGCTTCTGATTTTCATGCATGTCTCTTTAGGCTAATTTATTGTGATAAAGAATCTTTTTTTAGGGTTTATGGCCCCATGGTGTTCTATACCATGTCCTAGCTCTTCTACTTTGCATCCACCCATGGCATCTATTTGGAGTCGTTGGACTCTTTCATCTTGTTTATAAAAGCTTGTTTTGACTTAAGCCCATTTAGATGCAAGAACAATGAAATCATAGCTTTCAGGTAATACAATAGAAACTTATACATTGTCTTGCTCAAATATGTGGTTTGAGTATGTGGGAAAATCAAGCCAATGATATCACTCTAAAGTTGCAATGAGCTTTATGTTTTCAAACACAGAACATAGTCAACATTATATAATGAGCCATAGTGTATGTTTAGTAATATGGAATGGAAATGTATTGAAGGTTTGAGAATTTTGGCCCTATTGTGAAATTGAATCCTCAAAACAATCAACTCTAGGAATTTTGTATACTGTTTGTATAAATTATGTTATCATACTTGGCTCAAAATAAATTATGTTATCATACTTGGCCCAAATCATGCATGGGTAGGTCATTTTGATGAAGCAGTGCCTACTGCTAGCAAAGACTTATAGATGGGTTGCATCTTACATCATCCTTGAGATTATTGGCATTTTTTATTATGATAGGGATTACATTTATGAGTGAAATTACAATTGGATGTGATGATACATTTTTTATTCATGTTCTTCATTTGTTGAAGTCCCATGATTTGTATATCTTTGCATAGTGAAATACCCTTGAGTATCTGATAGGTTTTAATCAATTATGATGGGCTATAATATAAACAATGATTTGATGAGTTTAAGCAATTAGGATGGCCTATAGTTTGAACAATTTAATGAGTTTACAAATGAATAGGGACTATAGTTTCTACTAGACTAGTATGCATCTCCTAATGACCTTGTCGTCACTTTTGGTTTAATTAGATTAAACTTTTCCATAAGTGCTTAAATTTAGTTCCATGTTTGAAATTTGTGAATTTTTCCTATTGGTCATATTGCTTTAGAATTTCTATTATCTACCCCCATTTCCATGTTTTTATGCTTAAGATTGATGGAGCATCCAAACCCTTAGCAAAATTCATTGAATATAGCCCCTGTTTCACATGTCCCCATGATAAATCACGTGGATACCTTGCTGTCTAATGTTCAAGAGCAATGGATAAACTTCAATGTGGCCATGCACAGCACATGGTTGGACTCCACTCAAGATATTCTTTGAGAGACAAGCATGGAGGTGTATAAACAAAAATTTTAGAGACTGCAAGAAACTATGGAGAGACTGAGAGATGCGGGATTTGGACAAGGTCTTGCAGTCCACATATGCTCTTATGCTCATGTGTCATTATGCTCATATGCTAACATGTGTTCATATATCCACATGTTTTTATTCTCATATGCTCACATGTTCTTATGCTCATATACTCATATATCTACATGTTCTTATGCTCATGTGCGCATATGAGCATAAGAGAACATGTACTCATGCACTAATGATCATATGTGAACAAGTGAACATGTACTTACAAGCATAATCATACACAAACATATGAGCACAAGAGAATATCCTCAATAGAAAAAGAAATCCTTAATTTCCCTCCTTACACTACAACCTAAGGTGTGCATGGTAAGTTAATGGTCTTCTCCTCTAATACATTTCTATATAATCCCTTCTTGTCTTGGCCATAAGAAGGATCCTTCCATGTGATTTGTTAATCAACCCCATAAGAGGTAGGTCATATAAGAAGGATCTTTTCATGTGATTTGTTATTCAAAATTGGGACATGTGTGTGCACAGAGGTGCATGTGTGTGTGTGTGTGGATTACAAAGTCCCATACAATTAATTCCATCAATTGGATAAAAATTTTAAAAAACGGGGAACATATAAAGAAAAAATGTTTGAAACATCTAAGTTGAAAATTGCAACTACTAGAGTTTGCAAAATTTTCCACCAAAATTAATAGTTTTTAATGATATTGAATTTGAACAACACAATATTGAAAAGAGATGTTGAATCCTCAGGTAGTCTAGGTTCCAAGGTTAGGGTCCACTTACGTGCCACCATCCAAGAGAAACTAAGTGTTAGAACATCATAGCTTCTAATGGGTAGAGACATGTAATGCCTGCTTTGTTATCGATTTTACCAAAGACCCAAACCACCTTCTAATTTGTTTGATGAAGCTACTTATAATTCTGCAACAAGAAGAGATACTTGATCTATTGAAGACTGCTCTGTTCAAAGGTAGAAGAGATAGATTTGTAGTCATAAACTACAATAACCTTGTCAATGACAATGGACAAGCATCAAAGGGTAGAAAGTCTTGACTATCCCGCAATCCATCGTCTCGATAGAATTGTGAGTCAGCGCGAATTCAAACAACAATCTCTTTCAATCGAGTTGCACTATGCATCCTCCTTGAAAGGCCATGCTCCAAGAACTTGATTTTTCATTGGGCTTTGATGATTCCTACACTTCTTGCACTATCCAAGCATTGCAACAAAAAAGATTCCATGGTGTTCTCATTGATGCCCCACGCAGTAGCAAAAGAGACCAAGGAATGGAAGGATTCATGGATTTTTTCATCAAAAACCGCGGCGGTAACCAATCCATGTGATCGCCTCTGTATACCACACATATATGGCATGTTTAGCGATTGAAATTCATCGCGGTCTTGTCCAAGGATTGCGTCCTTTGGTTCCCAGCCATGGAACTTTGCAGAAGACATTGAAGGCGCTTACTCTTTTCATCTGCATGAGTATATAAAAGATACAGCGACACCACTCATAGTAAAACTGCGATCAAAAGGAGGCAAAGTCTGAGCAAAAGGGCTACATAATTCCATCCTTCATGGATGCTACACTGATCAGGCCCTCACTTACAATAGTCTGATCGCAAAATCTACAGCCACACGAAGGGAAATTCTAGTAGGATTTAATGGAAGAATTACACTCAAATTGGAAATTTCATGTCAAAGTGGGCTAAAAAGGATTGAGAGCTTCATTTTCAGAGACCCTAGCAGAGAAAGAGTGAGTTTCTCCTCAATAAAGCAAATAGAGAAAAGCCATCACAGTAAAAAATAATGCACAACTTAGACCGTTCGATTTTTCTAAGATTAACGCCTAAGACCATGACACGTGGTTCAAGGAGAGACTTCAAAACCAAAACATGCCTCTAGGCTACCTGCTACCATAAAAAGGGAGTGGTAGGAAAGGCATAAATATGTCGATTAAATATGTGCATGAGGGGAGTGGGCGATGGTGGTTAGGGATTAGGTGGTGGTGCTTTGGGAGAATGTAAGGGGCTAGCGAGTGGCTAAGTAACCAGGGGGTTAGTTAGGTTAGAGGGTAAGAGAGTGGTTAGGGGACACATAAGGTTACGAAGTGGTTAGGGGGAACTAGGGGTTGGGATTTGGGGGGGCGAGAGGGATTATAGGGGGCAGAAGGGGGGTGTTTGTCTAATGCTAAAGCTTAGGAGGAGGAATAGTAAATTTATATGTGTGTGTGTGTGTGTGTGTGTGTGTGTGTGTGTGTGTGTGAAAAAAGAAAGTGTGTGTGTGTGTGTGTGTGTGTGTGTGTGTGTGTGTGTGTACTGCCAATAAAACCAAAAGAAGAAATAAGATGCTAGTAAAAGAAATAATGAGTTAAAAATGTAATTAATTAGAATAGAATGTAATAAATTTAACGAGTAGAATAAGGGGGTAGGGGATTAAATAATATGAAAATGCATAGGGTAAGGAGAGCCTACCACTAAAAATTAATATAGGGGCAATAAAAAAGTTATATTTAGGTAGTATCAAGGAGTATTAAGGAGGAGTGTGGGGGGAAAAGTAAATAATAATATCATAAGCTACCCCACAAATTAAGGCTTAAAAAAGAAAAGAATAATTCATAGTTAGAAAAATATTTGTGTGTGTGTGTGTGTGTGTGTGTAAGGAAAGAAGATAACTTTACTGATATAATTCTTTTGTGTGTGTGTGTGTGTGTGTGTGTTTGTCCTATCAACTGCACCAATTTTCAATGAACTAGTAAACCAAATACGACCATATACCATTGCCCTTAACATTGCATAAGTGAGAATAATCCATCCGGTGTAGAACTCCTAACAAGATTATAAAAAATGTGGTGCCAAATGTGCCACCACTATGTGGATGAACCACCATAGGCTTTGCTTCACTCAGATAGCTTCTAATGCACATTTTCTCCGCTAATGCATGCAAGCTACACAAGGAATTAAAGGCACATTTGATGAGGCTTTGTTGGCCTTTAAAATAAATGCGCGGCCAATCTTCCTTTCATATTCTTTTCCCACGATTCATGAGCTCCAATTATGTACACGTCCTTGAATCTTCCACAGGACTTCTCTTTCCAAGGTGTCTTTTTCTTCTTGAATCCACATGAGGAAGTTTCAGACTTTTTTTTCTTTCACAAGAGCGTGACCTTGGCTCTGATACCACTAAAACCAAAAGGTAATTCTTTTCAACACACAAATTCACCACTTAATCAATTGGAGAAAAAGAACACAATCACACCACGAGAACAACAGCAGACTGGGTAAAATTTCCCCCCTAGATGAGTGGCTCACGCTTCCTCATCTAGAGTATTTATGATATTTCATAAAAGTACCAAGGAGCCAAAATTATCCCTCACATCCAAAAATGAGGGATTTGCTTTACATAGCCATCTTAGGACCCAAACTAATATATATTACTCTAACTTGCAATAATAAAACAAATACCGACCATCTAGCATGGTAAAACACAAGCTAGTTAGACGTCCCCAACTAACCACACAAAGTATCGACTAGGACCCCCGGTGTGCTCCTATGGAGTACTTTGCCATAGTCACACTTGACTAAAGTAATAATATCCAAAGCAAGATATATTAGAAAATATAATTTTTGTAACAAGTTGTGATACTAGTGGAAGAATTTTAAATACATAAATAGTTGTTTGTTTAGTGTCAAAAAATACGATAAGATGGATTTTCCACCTTGTAAGATTACTAAATTCATCAAATTCACAAGTAATTGACCTACAAAAATATGCTACAATGGAGATTTCTCCTGGAACATCCCTATTATCTATATGTGTAGCACTACAAAACAAGTAGCATACCATATACACAAGCTATTTCAACAAATTTTCTATAAGGGATGTCATGGTAGGCGTCTTACTTGGGTTGTACATGAAACGATCAATGGAAGTTGGCAACGCATTAGATTTGATATCAATGAGTAAATATAATTGCTCAACAAATATGTGTATTGGTGGGCACCATGGCCCTGCCCCCCAATGGTGCCCTGTCCCCATTAGGGGCTTGGAGGCCCTAGAGTCGTGTTGGTGGTCCCACACACGTGCACACACACACACACACACACACACACACACACACACACACACATCCCATCGAGGATGATTGTAAAGTGTGGATATGTATATTATTATGCGATAGCCATCAGGAAGCCCATGGATATATAAACCCCTTGGATTATATGATGACCAACTATGCATGCCCATGGTCAGGGGTGGATCATCATGATTGTCAATGTCATAAGTAAGGTTATAGACACTTGAAGGACTTGGGCTAGTGAATAGGGGAGAACTATTATTGTATTGGTACTTTATATTAGCTATCGTATGGCATGATAAGGCAATTATAAATTGAAGCTTGGTAGGCATGTGGATCAACCTTCATGAGGATTACCATTGATTCTAACTATGGATCTTTATTCTTTTGCATCCACCCACACTTTAGACTTTTGTCCCTAAGATTTACACCTTGGTATATCCTTTTAGATAGACATGGATACTAGAGCTCCAATAAGTGCCATGGATTAGTATAATTATCCCTTGGTACTAAGGGAAATATTAATGACCTTATTTTATTATGTTGTTTGGTGTAGGAATTTGAATTTAAAAAGCCGTGAAGATATTGCATACAATTAAGCATTTTGGAGGGGGTCCTATATGAAAGGATCACGTGTTGATATTATTGGATGCTATAGAAGGACGTATTGTACCCAAGACTGGTGACTAGTGTACATAATACATTCTGACAGCAAACAAATAGAGAAGGCAGGGAAATTTAATGGTGTTGGACAAGTCCATTGACTCCCATCCTGAGGAAGCTGGCGCCGTGCAGCCCCAAACACTATGCAGGAGTGAAAGGAAGCCAAATGCTTGAAGGAAGAAGCTTCGGGAGCTTTACGAGGAGCTTGAATGTTGGCCTCTATGATTCGAAAGGGAAGGAAAGCCCCTCAACAATCCATTGCAGCTGCCTAACAACGGTAGTCGCTATGGACGGACTACATTCCAGGTTAATAAGAAACGGCAGTCGCTATGGACGGACTACATTCCAGGTTCTTTTTTGATTTCCTTGATTTTGAAGGTGCTCTTCTCTCTCTGCTTCAGTAGCTTCACATGAATTTACTTTCCACTTGTTGCAATGATCTGGTGGGAATGAGATTGTAGGATAATTGATATACTCCTCGTTATACTCCACAAAATCTCTCTCAGTAGGAGAGTATGAACGTTTATTTAGTCGTGGTTTGCCATTTTGGATCCGCGTCCTTGCACACTACGTATGTGGGTTGAGGTGAGTGTGTGTGTGTGCTTGCGTCTCTCCCACAGCGTGCCACTATACTTGCACTTGACACTTTGTCTCATCTATATCAGGCCCTACGTGACTGGAACTCTATGCTCATGAACAAGTCGTGGACTGGTTCTCTCTGCTCATGCTCAACAAGTCCTTGAGAAAATTCATTAACAGAGCCTCGTCCATTAGGTGTGGGCAAAAGGCCTCCTGCATTTCATGCGTTAGGACCAAACTGATCACTAGGCAGCCACCACGGGACACAGATCCAACTGATATGCTCTGTGTCCTCAGTTGAAGTATACTGTATAACCAACGAAGTTCAAGAGGAAGGGCTCGCACCAACTGAAACGAACCCAAGAGTTCCCCTCTCGCCCATACATGGTTCCCTCTCACAACATGAGAATCTCCCTCTCGTCCATGCACAGTCCCTTCTGCTGCCACCACTCGTTACCAGCAGCCGAGGTTGCACGGCATCTCCATTCCCAGCCGTTCCCAGGCTGATACCACTAACTCTGACAGTTTCTCCAAGCCATGGCGTTTCTCTGGGACTGGGAACACCCGCGAGGCAATTATTAGTGTGACTTTGTGACCGTTTCTTCAGAGTAGTGTGCGTGTGTGCTACTGCGTCTCTTTCCCATGAATAAATATATAGATACTCCTTCTATCTGTATGCTTGAATGAAATCGTTCTCATGCTTACGTTGGAAGTGTCCCTTCACCAGAGCTTGAATCGACACTTTGTTGCACAATATGTAGTCAAATCTACGTATCGATTGGATCTCCACGTAATGGTTGGCTCTCTATATAATGAGCTTTACGTATTGATTGGAACATAGGATTGTCCCGATTTTGTGGGTAGACATGCGACCCCAGATTCCAGAATGTGGTATGTGAAAGATTTACAAGCCTCAAGTACTTTAGCTACGCTTAGTCCCCATCATGAGATACCTCGCTACTGCACGTATTTCACCTTTGGTTTGAGTAGATGGCAGAAACTTTGAAATTTACTACCTCATTCCTCTCGCTCAATGTAGCTCCCCGGTTCCTAACCCATTCGGTTTGGTTAGTGTTTTAACCTTATTTCTTTTTTAACTCTATTTAGAGGTTCTCATTAGCCTTGGCATATATGTGTGAAATGGAGTTGGCATATATATGGGTATATATATATTTGTCTCTTTAATCTTGGCATTTATACTTGGGTAAATATATGTATATCTCTTTCTCCTTGGCATAATGTTTATTTATATATTTTTACCAAAGAGCTCCTATAAATGTGGAAGTACACATGGCTTCATTATGCATTATTTTTGTTGGGATAAGATGAGGACCATTGGTATTACTTACATTCAATTATCGTCAACTGACCTGATGATAATTGCAAAGCATCCATCTTGAGGAGCACTCCTTTTGAGGGGCTTTCGTAAGGGTCCTTATATGTTTATAATTTTTAGGCCCTTTGAGTCTTAAGCAAGGGAACTCTTAATTGCAATTCATATTACCTAATTGCATTATGGTTATAATTCTCCTAAAGATTATGGCTATAACTGTCCGAAAGATAGTGGAGAAGGTGTGAGTTAATCTTCTTTAATGACATTGTCTGATTTGTGTAGGAGTTGATAATATTTTTGAACAATTCCCTTATTTTCTCATTTGGCCTCTATGCTATACTAGCCTTTTTTGAGATGTTCATTAACCCATGTGATAGTTGCAGTTTTTTGGGAGCAAAGTAAATTCTCTGTGGAAAATCATTTATGATCCCATGCTTATGGGGCATCCATTGGGGGGGCATTCAGGTGAAGCAAAAGAAGATGAGGATGAATTTGCTAAGATGGACATGGAGATAGCAATTGGTGGAGATGTGATTGGGAAGAAGTGCATACTTCTTGGGTCTGATGAATGTCCTAGGATCCCTCTTTGTGGGTTGATTCCTTATGCTTGGGTTAGGGGTTTGAGAAGTGATGTATCTGCATTAAAGAGTTCTTTTTTAGTATGAGGGCTACTTGCTTGAGAAGGGGGCATTCATTGTATCCTTGTGCAAGTGTGATGCAGAGGAGAGTCATGTTACAAGTGCAATTGTGAATACGTGGTCACAAGTATGGAAGGAGGTGAATAGTGAATTTGAGAAGGATGTTGCAAGCAAGAGTAAGTGGAAGTTTTCGTCCAAGAAGGTGTTCTATGTATGGGAGGGAAATCATAGGACAATTGCATGGATGAAGCCATCTATGCAGGCATCCTTGGCACTCTTGTCCTATTGTTTCCAAGGTTAAATATATCATTGGGGAAGTGGGTGCTCACCAACCTCCTCATGTATCTTGTGATTGCCTTTCCATCCTCATCATGTATAACCTCCCCAATGCCGTTCACTCTGTAGGATAGGTCATCGGGCAAAACAAAGTTTGAAGGATTTGCAGTGGATGAAGTAGCAAAGGGGTGGAGTGACACTTAAGGAGCAAGGAGTAAGGATATGAGTGGTCTTTGGGGTGCTGCAGCCTATGAGTGGAGAGGGCAAGGGACCTGGTTATTGGTACTGTATCTCATGAGGAAGGGGAGACCTGTAGGGATGTGAGTGTGCAAACTTGTCTACATCCCTCATGCCACCACAGTAGTCTCGACCCTTACTACTATTTTTGGACCTACGATAGGTACACCCAGGTGATGACTCCTCAAAAGGGGCTACAAGGGATGGCTGTCGAGTAGGTAAAGCCATCGATGTCCCTGATCTACTCCAAGGGGTGTAGGAGAGGGAATAGCTAAGGTCCTTTGGGATAGGAGAGTGGGACAGGAGAGAGAAGAATGTCACCGCCTCCGTATTGCTCATGGATGCGATAAACTTGTCGAGATTCCCGATGAAGCCATGGGATGCTAGCAAAGGAGTTCCTTGAGGGGTAGTTGTAGGGGTAGCCCCATGAGGAGTTGGACCGTGGGGAGTCCACATAGGGGTAGTCATAGGGGTAGGTCCCTAGGGAGTCGACTACTGATTGGAATCAAAGTCCTCTAGAGAGTACAACCCATGATGTCTCCTCCTGTTTGCGAGGGGTCCCATGATCACAGGATTTGTACTCTCTGGATGTGTAGCATGCTGACATGTCTAATTTGGGGGGATTGGACAAACCCACACACAAAAAATAAAACAAGCACAAACACAAGAGTGGGTAAGAAGCAGAAAAAGCAAAAAATACTTACACTTTACTTAAAAGACAATTTACTAATTAAAACTCAAGTTAAATTTACTAAAACTATGAAAATACAATTTACTTAAGACTTCATCATATATTATCATATATCTCCATAAGTTACATTACCATATGTATCCAAAAGAGTATTCATATACAAAATTTGCGTCCAAAAGAGTGTTCAAGTATAAAATTTATCTCCAAAAGAGTTTCATATACAAAAATTCTTGCAAAAATAGTACTCTTAAACAAAATTTATCTCCAAAAGAGACATTCTCCAAAAATCCCAAAAGAGAGGAGGAGGCCTACTGCTCTCCATTACTATCGGAGGTACTTTCCTCCTCCTCATGGCTAGATGGGGGTCACTTGGGACATCATCTTCCACATCTTGTAATATATAATTATACTCTTCTTAGTAGACAATGTACTCATGGTCCAACAAGAATATGTCTATGCAAACCATTATGTCTTTGATAGTCTCCTCCTTGTTAATGAGTGGCTTGAAGTGGTCTCTCCAAAGCTTATAGATATCCTGTAAGTTGTTTCGTGCCTCCCCTAGAAAATGCTACTCCATGTGTGATTGGTCTGGACCCACCCACGTGCATGCACTTTGACATTAAACTTTATCCAATCTTCATCATGCAAAATTTTTTTTGCTACATGTGATAGCAGAGTATTGATATCTCAAATGACAGCAACATGGGAAAGTGGGTTGGGGTTTATGAAAGACTGTCAGGAAGGAGGGCATTCCATTTATAATATATTTGAAAAAAACAACCAAATATGGGCATATAAAACATATTACAAATCATATCAAGGCACTCATTCAAGATCTATAAAAGAATTTAGGGTACAAACACGCTACATTCACATTCAATTCTATTCAAAAAATAATATATATCACACAAGCCAATATATTTCGAAAAGATAATTCTAGGAAACTTTATTGCATCCACTCTCATTTATTCCACAATCTACGCCAATCACATCCCCTATCACCCTATCTGCTTTATCCTCCTTAGCTTTTGCACGTTTGAATTTTTTCTTTTCCCTTCTCTGCTTCATCCTCCCTCAATCTTTAAAGTCTTCCCTCCTCTCTTCTTTGTCTCACACCACTCCTCTGCTATATCCCTTCTCACACCACTCCCTTCTCGTTATTCCCCTCCTTCCACTTGGTCTCTCTCGTCACTCTCTCGTTGCCTTCTTCTCATCGCTCTCTCTCTACTACTCCCAATGGACCCTAGCAAAGAAGCTCGGATAACATACTTGGAGGAGCTGTACCATTGGTATTATGATATGAAGGATGGGGAGGTAGATGTACCATCGCTGCCTGGGGTGCATCTGTGTCCCTCCACACACATCGAGGGTGAGGATCATTCTGACTAGGACAAGAACAATCATAAAATCTTAGGAGATTCTATTGAGGAGATGCTGAGCTACATGTAAGAGGAAGGCCACATGCCCAAGGAAGCTCCTTGGAGTAAGGAGCAAAAGAAAAAAGAGGTAAAGGCTAAGAAGAATAAGAAAGATGACATAGGAGAGGGTAGCACTTCATCTAAGACCAAATGATGAAGAATGTAATTACAGTTTATAGAGTGCTTCAATTTGGAGAATGTAATTACAGCTTCTAGTATATGAGAGGGAGCCCTCTCTTGGATATTTGTTGTAACCCCTCTTGGATATTTGTTATGCTCTATGATGACATAATGTTGTATCCCTCTCTTGTTATTTGTTATGCTGTATGAAAATAAGAGAAAGAGAGGGGGGAGAAAGATGATGTAAAAACAAGAGAAAGGGGAAAGAGAGGAGTGAAGGAAAAGAGAGGATAGAAGAGGAAAAGAGAGGGGAAAAGAGAGGAGAAGAGAGGGGAGAAGAGAGGAGAAGAGAGAAATAAGAGAGGGGAGAACATAGGAAAAGAGAGAAGAAAAGAGAGGGGAAAAGAGAGGATGGAAGAGGAAAGAGAAAGCATGTGAAAATAAGAGAAAGGGGAAAGAGAGGAGTGAAGGAAAAGAGAGGACAGAAGAGGAAAAAAAAGGGGAGAAAAAAGAGAAGAGGGAAAAATAAGAGAGGGGAAAAGAGGGGAAAGAGAGGTAAGAAAAGAGAGGAGAAAATGGGGGAGAAGAGAGGAGAAAAGAGAGGAGAAGAGAGGGGAGAAGAGAGGAAATAAGAGAGGGGAGAAAAGAGAGGAGAAAAGACGAAAGAAGAGAGAAAATAAGAGAAGAGAGGAGAAGAAAGAAAATAAGATAAAAGAGGATAAGAGAGGAGAAAAGAGGAAAAGAGAGAAGAGAGGAGAAGAGAGGAAAAGAGAGAAGAAAGAAGAAGAGAGGAAATAAGAGAAGAGAGGAGAAGAGAGGGGAGAAGAGAGGAAATAAGAGAAGAGAGGGAAGAAGAGAGGAAAAGAGAAGAAAAGAGAGGATGGAAGAGGAAAAGAGGGGGGAAGAGAGGGAGGGAAAAGAGAGGAAATAAGAGAGAAAGAGAGGAAGAGAAAAGGGATGTGAAAATATGAGAAAGGAGAAAGAGAGGAGTGAAGGAAAAGAGATGAGGGAAGAGGAAAAGAGAGGGGAGAAAGAGCGGAGAAAAGAGAAGAGGGAAAAATAAGAGGGGGGCAAAAAGAGAGAAAAAGGAGGAAAAGAGAGGGGAGAAAAAAGAGGAAAAGAGAGGGGAAAGAGAGGGAGGAGAGAAAAAAGAGGGGAAAACAGAGGGGAAAGAGAGGGGAAAAGAGAGGATGGAAGAGGAAAAGAGAGGGGAAAAGAGGGAGGCAAAAGAGAGAAAAAAAGAGAGGAAATGAGAGAAGAGAGGGAAAGAGAAGGGGAAAAAGAGAGGAGAAAAGAGGGGAGAAGAGAGGAAATAAGAGAAGAAAGGAGAAGAGAGGGGAGAAGAGAGGAAATAAGAGAGGGGAGAAGAGAGGAAAAGAGAGAAGAGAGGAGAAGGGAGGAAAAAAGAGAAGAGAGGAGAAGAGAGGGGAGAAGAGAGGAGAGAAGAGGGGGGGAAAGAGAGGAAAAGAGAGGGGAAAAGAGAGGATGGAAGAGGAAAAGAGATCGGAAAAGAGGGAGGGAAAAGAGAGAAAAGAGAGGAAATAAGAGAGAAAGAGAGGGGGGAGAAAGAGGATGTGAAAATAAGAGAAAGGAGAAAGAGAGGAGTGAAGGAAAAGAGAGGATGGAAGAGCAAAAGAGAGGGCAAAAAGAGGGAAAAGAGAGGGGAAAAGATAGGAGAAAGAGAGGAAATAAGCGAAGAGAGGACATAAGAGAAGAGAGGGAAAGAGAGGGGAGAAGAGAGGAAGAGAGAAAAAGAGATGGGAAAAAGAGGGAGGGAAAATAGAGGAGCAAAGAAGAGAGAAAGAGGAAATAAGCGAAGAGAGGAAATAAGAGAAGAGAGGGAAAGAGAGGGGAGAAAAGAGGGGACAAGAGAGGAAATAAGATAAGAGAGGAGAGGATAGGGGAGAAGAGAGGAAATAAGAGAAGAGGGGAGAAAGAGAAAAAGAGAGGGAAAAAGAGAGGAGAAAAGGAGAGAGAGAGGGGAGCAAGAGAAAATAAGAGAGAGAGAGAGAAAAAGAGATGGGAAAAAGAGGGAGGGAAAAGAGAGGAGCAAAGGAGAGAAAGAGAGGAAATAAGCAAAGAGAGGGAAAGAGAGGGGAGAAAAGAGAGGAGAAAAGAGGGGACAAGAGAGGAAATAAGAGAGAGAGGAGAAGAGAGAAAATAAGAGAAGAGAGGAGAGGAGAGAGGAGAAGAGAGGAAATAAGAGAAGAGGGGGGAAAAGAGAGGGGAAAAGAGAAGGGAAAAAGAGAGAAAAGAGGGGAGAAATAGGAAAAGAGAGGAGAAAAGGAGAGAAAGAGAGGGGAGCAAGAGAAAAGAGGAGAGAAAGAGAGAAAAAGAGATGGGAAAAAGAGGAAAAAGAGAGGAGAGTTTCTACACCCATCAGTGTAGCTAGCACTTAAGGTGCTAGCTGTAGGCCAATGCATTCATGAAAAAAAAAGGGGCTTGGCATTTTGCGAGTTTTGTGAGTTTTTATTGAATTTTTTCTATAGCTCATGGCATGCCATTAACGATCGTATGGTGCAGAACTCTTACAACCACTTTGATCTCTAGCTCTATAAGGATTGATTTAACTCAACCATAATGATTTTTTTAATTGGGAAAATTTAAGCAGAACTATGCATTTAGCATTGGGAGAAATTTAAAATATTACTTTATGCACAACTTGTATTCTTACATGCAAAGGACCGAATACAAACAAACACATCTCCCACAAAACTAGAAATTACAGATGTTCAAAATTTTGATCTATGGATGACTATCGTGACTCTGCTCCATTGGTACAAATTTCTTAGAACAAAATAAAACATGAACTATGTTGCCAGAGGGGTATAAATTCCTTGGAAGAAACAAAACTTTTGATACATGCACAATTTATCTCTTTGACACCAGAAATGAGATCAAAAGGCCCAAAAACCTTGAAAATGGATGCAAGCAAGGGTACATTTAGATGAATCCCCAAAATGCCATCTGGGAAAAAAGTTTTTCGTACCCTATATTTATAGCTCGCTGGCGAGCTATTGTTTCAACTATTCATGCTTGGCTCAACCACGAATGCAATGATGCTTGGCTACTTCTTGCTTGCCTTTATAGCTTAACGATGATCTATTGATCCAAGGTATTTATGATGAGATCTTGTCCTCTAATACAACTAGCTCCAAGGTTTCCATTGAGTGTTTCCTATGTTTATGAAATATATTGCCTGGTTTTATTATTATTTATTCTTGCATGATGATATGCAAGAATTATAACTAGCCACTAGCTATAAACTTCACACATAAAAATACTTGAAAAACTCGCAAACTTGCAAAAAAATTTACTCGCAAAATGTCAAAACTTTAAAAAAAAAGGAAAAGAGAGGAAGCACATTCTTACCTAGAAATGATGTGTCTTGGCATCAGATGATCTCGCTCAAAAAAGGAGGTGTTTCGTATATATTGCCCTATGAAAGAGAGGAAACATACTATTTAAAGAAAACTAATTAGTGAAAGGAGGAGTTTGGAGAAGCAACATTCCAAAGGGTACGGATTGAGGAGACAAAGAAAAGCCTACAAACAAGGAGAAAGCATGAAAACAATAGGTAGAGCTTTCATACTCTTCTCTTTCATGATTGTTTTTCATGTATTGTTTCTTCCTTTAGAGAAAGAAAAGGAAAGGAAAGGAGGAGAGAAACTTTAGAGAAATGAAGGGAAAGTGAAAGTAGAGGAAGGGAAATAAGAGGAGAGATAGAAAGAAAGACAAAGAGACAAAACAAACTTGAAATAGAAGGGGAAGAAAGAAATTCTTACCTTGAGATGGAGAGGGAGCTGCAGCAAGTCTTGTAGGTGCAGAGGGACACTGTAGGAGGAGGTGAGAGGGGGAGGAATGAGTAGGAGCGAGGACACAAGGGTTGCGGAGTTGAAAGCAAAAGCAAGGGAGGAGAACACATGAAAAATCGAATGGCATCGTGAGACGAACATAGTGGGTTTTTGGTTCCTAGAATCTATTGGTCAAGCATCAGTATGAAAGTGGGTATATAAAAGTAGATCGTTGGTATGGACATCGGTATGATCGTCAGTATATACCGATGCCCATACCAATGAAACAAGGGTTTTATGGGGGTTTAGGGTTTTTGGGGGGGCTTAGGAGATTTTGGGGGATGAGTGGGTGTTTGAAGGGATTTAGGCCTCAAAATGATCTTGACGATGATCCTTTAGAGGAGGACAAGAGTATGGCGGACATGATGAATTATTTTTTTGGAGACACCAGTGAAGATGGGGGTGAGATGTCTAAGCATGAGATCGTGATGCAAGATTTGGCATCAACACTATTGTATGATGGTGCGAGGATGTTAAAACTATGAGCTTGCTTCTCAATCTTAAATTTGCAAGCAAAGTATGGATGGTCAAACACCAGTGTCTCAATCTTGATGAGGTTTGGAGCCTTTATCTTAGTATCTCGTTCCTAATTGTTTTAATTAATTAGTATCTCATTCACAAGGTTTCTTAGATATGCAAATTGTAATAGGTTGCTCTAGAAAATGTTGCATGTCCCAAATACCATGCCCAATTCCAGAGACAAAGCAAAGAATATGTTGATGATGGTTGGGATGGATTATGACACCATCCATGCTTGCCCTAATGATTGTATTTTTTTTGTCACAAGTATGGTGATTTGGTTAATTACCCAAAGTGTGGAGCACATCGCTATAGATAGGACTTGCTGGTGGAGACAATCCCAATGAAGATCCTGAGACATTTTCCCATCATCCCCAGAATACAGCACATGTTCATATGCAAGTCCATTGTGCAACTAATGGTGTGGCATGCTACATATTGGTCTACCGATGACACTTTGAGGATCCGAATAGATTGTGCTACTTGGAAGCACATAGACAACATGTGGCTGGATTTTGCAAGAGAGCCACACAATTTACATCGCGAACTTTCAATGGATGGCGTGAACCATTTAGGGTTATGCTCCACATCTTAGTCGACATGGCCCATAGTCTTGGTGAACTATAAGGTATGGTAGTTGGTATATATGTCGGTATAGGGGTTGGTATATACTAACCCCTATATCGATTATCATACCGATGACTATTTTTACGTCTACACAGACACCTTCCCTGTCCACCAACTATACCAAAGATCTTCGTGCCTGCACCCACGAAGAGGCCCATGTCTTGGAGTGACCTTGATGTTCAAAATCAATTCCCTTGAGGAAGGCTAGCTTGAAGCCAAGTATATATGAAAATGAGTAATTCCAGACATACTAATCTACATGGCAAAATATAAAAACAAAAATCTTGTCTTTTACATAGAGATAATATGAGAGAATCTACAAAAACCTTACTATAAATACTTCAATTAAATACTTCAATTATAGAACCCATCTTGTAAAGGGGATCTTAGATCATTTTACTAAGGTATTGACCTTGCCATCAAGCATTCCTCTATTGGCAATTTCTACTTTCAGGTGATTAGTGAAAATCCTTGAGCATAAGATTCAATATAAAATATTAAAAGAGCTATTTGTACCATTCAAATTAGATTACTGGCAATTGGTTTAATGTATTATTCATCCCATTTGAATTGAGTTTAACTCAATAGCTAGAAAGAATCCAACGTTAAACCACTCAAAGAGCCCAGTAGCTATAAAGAATTCAACATTTGAGACATGGTTTTGTTCCATGGTTGGAGGATAACTTGAACTAAGCCCTACTAACAAAAGGTAAAGGTGGTGAGTCATGTGGAGCTCAGCTATGGTGATAAAACTTAACATAGAAATTCTCATCAAACTTTGAGCAAAAGGTAACATAAAAGATGGAGCCATTGAACGAGCCTTAGTTGCACAACTGCTAAAGGGAAGAAACAAAGCACCATGATAGTGGACAAGGTGCTTTTCTCCATCTATTGCAATAAAGGAAGATCTTGTTCCAAAAATGCATATTGATGTATTTGAACATTAAAAGGCTATTTGTAGTCGAGGTTTCAACTCAAACATTTATTGCATGGAGGAAGACACTTGTTTAATGGTGCATAATGTCTTGTAAAGGAGCCTCATGGATGAATATTATGCTTTTTAAGAGTAATTAAACAACTACTAGAGGGTTTTGCACTTGCTACTTGAGGTTTCCATCATTGTAATTATGCAGATAAGTGTGGGCTTACCATTATCAAGCATGACAATGGTCATATATTCTTATAGAAGTCCATAAAGGATCTTCCCTTCAGCTCAAGTGAGAGTAGCCAAGGATTTCAATAAAGGTAGGAATGAAACATATGTATATGAAAACTAGGCCGTAATGTAAATCTTGTTTGTTTGCTAAAAATCTATAAAACAATTAAGAGGGGGGGCTGATCACCATTGTCTCAAAATGGGGAGCCAAATTATAGGAGGCAAAGCAGTGATGCAGATGGGCACTACTTGAGTCCCTTCACCCTAGACTGTGTAAGGATATATAAGCTTCGTCTTGTAAATAAGCTTTGTCTTGTAAATAGCGTCTTCCTCCTAATGAAAGAAGCATAGAATATATATGAAGGCATGTTAAGGGAGTACCAAAAAACACTATTGACAAACCTAGGTTTTGGGTCTCTAGACGGGCTCATTTCTCTACCCATCGGTTGTGGTCTTCAAAGGGTGCTTGACTCCATTAGAGACTTGGCTCAATGCATTTTGGGAGTGTCTTATTTTTTACTCCTCTTCTGACATAGCTTGGGACTCGATCTTTGTTCCACTAGTAAAGAATCTCTACATAGTCACCTTCTCTAGGGGTAAGTATAGTCAAATGGGGATATGCCTCCGAATTCTCTTGTTCTTTTGTCAAACCTCCCACCAAGATTCTAACAAATCTTATGCCAAGTTAGGTCCTTCAATTCCCTTAATGATCCCATCACCCACCTTCAAATACTACTTTTATTTCTCTCCCATTTACAACCTTCATACGTACTAGGTACCCTGCAAGTGGTTGAACCAAGAACATGCCCACTCATAAAACCATGATTTACAGAGGTAAGAAGTTGTCATATCTCCTCGAGATAGTCGATATCCTCATATAAATATGGAGGTAAAACGCTAGAAGGGTTAGGGGAGAGTGGCTAAAAAAATTATATAAAATAAATTAAGAATCTCCCATTTATATATAAATCTTCTCAAACTATGAGGTATCTTCTCCTTTCAATATGGTCATTCAATAATTTATTTTTTCTTGCAATTAGTTCAAATTCTTTAGTAATAAACAATAACATTAGCTCATACTTTTTAAAGAATGCAAAGATGAGATTTCTACCTGGAAGAGAAACCTCAATAACTAGCTCCTCATCCCTAGTCTCATGAGGTATAGTATCCAAGTCCTCTACTTTTGCAAAGTAGAGATTCCATAGATTATTTCTACCAACTAGACTACAAAATAACTGATGACATACCTTTCTCTTTAGTTGTTTTTTGTGTGCCTAGAGGACATTCTCTTTGGAGTATCTTCTTTACCAGTCTTTTTATCTCTCTCACATATAAATACATGCCCACCAACTGGAAACTCAATCCACCATGGGTAGTTACTAAGCTCCCACGGGGACAATCCATGCATCAAACTACGGTACGTACAAGTATTGGGGCTCCCTATCTCAAGCCAACCTTTGCATTGAGTAGGCATCTCAATCAACTTATTCTCCTTCACAAGGTGCTTCAAGTACCTTCAATGTGGTACAAGTTTATCACTTACCAAATGGATAATATATAGTTCTCTCTCAAAGAAAAGACTTATAGATCTTGCATAAGTACTTGAACACATCTCTCTATGTTGCTTGATCGATATCTGTAGCCTTCCTTGGTGCATGTCCATCTCCTCTCTTTGGACCTTTGATAGGGGATTTGCTTCTTGCCCTCTAGTTTGATGTACTCCATGTACTTCTGGAGTGTAATCTATAGGCAATACAAGTGGATTGGTCATGGCAATGAGGGTACACAAATCCTCAAGTGCCATTTTAGAGTGTGTCTCTATCTTCTCAAGGAAGATCTCCCTTGCAAGCCACCCAAAAATGATGCACAAACCAAGAGTCCCCATCTTTATCCTCTAAAATTGTTGTCTCCCAAGGGCATGAAATACATATCCCCCATCCTCTTGTTTGCTTCAAGAAGAGACAATATCATTAGTGTTGAGAGTTCACGCTCAACATCATGTGATCATGTGTGCATAGCACCATCACGTGATCATATGTGCATAGCACTAACCTTATAGAGTGCTATAAAGGAAAGGGTTAGATCCCCTAACCCTAACCCTAAAAGGGTTTGTATATATTCTATTTTTTCAACTAATTCTAGTGTTGTACAGTTAGTCATTTGTGGTGTGCTCTCTAGCTGTGCCCTCTCTCCTCATCTCCACTCTTCTCCTCTCCCCTCTTCATATTTTGTCATGGTATCAGAGCTCCCTTGTCTTCCGCTGAGACATTGTGATTCTTGAGAATGATTGAGAGATTGAGAGATTGAGAGAGATTGAGTGTTTCATTCTCTTCCGTTGAGAGAATTTCCATCCATTGAAAGAAATTTCCGTCATTGCTCTTGAGAGAATTCTGATTGAGAGCTTATGTTTTTCATTATTGAGAGAAGAGTGAGAGAGCTTACAAAGCTCGGATATAGGGAGAGTTCATTTGAGAGAAAAGAGAGTTTCCAGAGACTATTGAGAGTCTTGTGAGAGCTCTTCGTGAGAGAGATATGCTCATGACAGAGAGTCTGAGTTAGCCAAAGCCTCGACAACAGCAGCTCCAGAGTCAAGGAACGACTCAGTTTCCCAACATAGTAGCAGCAAGCGGCTGCTCTCCTCTGCATCAAGCAACTGCATAAGCCAACGTAGTATATACTGCTCCTCTTTATCGACCAACGAGCCAAGCTGCACCGTCTACAGCCTCTCCTCCAAGCACTTAGATGCCTTAGCGCTCCTCTTCGTCTCCAACAGCCACGGGCTGCAACGGCTCCAGCATATACCACCAAGCCTTGTCTAACGGGCTCTCTCCATCTGCTGACTCCAACGACTTCCGCTATTCTCCAAGATGACCAGCAACGAGCCACCATCACAACAAGCTCCTATCAACTCCCGTGACCCGTCGGACTCCATCAACGCTCCTCCAAACAGAATTGCCACTTCTCCAATTGAGCCATAGCCGCTACACACAGCCACGCAAAGCGCATCAACCACTGCTGTTGCAACGAATGCTTGACCGACTAGCGCCCACGATCCAAAGTCTGCTACAAGCACCTAGCAACGGCTACAAGCAGGACGGTTTGGTCGAGTGGTCTAAGGCGCTGCATTTAAGCTTCTATCCTCAACATCGACCGCCATCAACGTAGATAAGATTAGCGCCCACAGCTCCAAGGCCAACGGGCCTAAGCAGTTGTTTGCAGCCTCTCCAACGAAATCGACGGCCTAGCTCCAACGACCGAGGCTCCTCCAACCAAAGACCAGCAGCGCTCCCACGACATAGCCCGACTACCTCTCCTATGCTTTAACTACTCTGCGCCAATCAACATCCCAAGCCTCACGGGCTCCTTACCTCAATACGACCTCATAGCGAGCTTCTGCAAGTCGATGGGAGCGAACACGACTCCATCAAAGAAAATCCAGAGGTCAACATAATCTTTTTGGATTTCGTCAGAATCTTTTTTGATTCCGGTGGCTCACCTTGCAACACGTGGCAGATAGGGTTGGTCAGCAACCCTAGGTTTGGTTAGCCACCAGTGGTCAGTCGCTTGACACATGGCAGATAGGACCTAACCAGGGTTAGGTTCAGTCAACCCCTAGTTAGGTGGTTTGATCACAATTGTGCCACGTGGTAATGTCATCTTATCTACCACATCATCAGCCACATCACCTGTGCCACATCATTAGTGCCATGTCACCTGTGCCATGTCATCAGCCACATCACCTATGCCACGTCATCAGTGCCACATCACCTATGCCACATCATCAGCCACGTCACTTGTGCCACGTCATCAATGCCACCTCAGCACTGCTACCTCAGCAGAGTCCAGTCAGCACTGACCCTCGGCAGGCACAGTCCCTTGCCAGGCACACTGTGCACACACTGCATGTGCACACTCCTGCCACCTCAGCACAGAGCTTCACTAGCACACCTCTTGCTAAGCACAGTGCCACATCATCACTGCATGTGACTCACAGTGACACATCATCATTGAGCACCATTTGCACTCCTTTTGCCCCTCCACCTAGATCAAGTCATATCTCTTGATCCAGGAAGAATTTGAGGGTGCTCCAAAAAGGAAAGTCGCTCGGTTTTTCGTGCTCTACGCGCTCGTTACATCACGCACACATTTTGGCACAAGTTACACTCACATTTGTGCCTCGCCGACAAAACCACTTCCTTCACGCACATTTGCCTCTACATCGACGCATCTGACCCAGCACTTAAAAAGAACAAAAGAAAAGGAATTATTTGCTGCTCTTTCATCGATCGACGGTTGGTTTAGATCTAGATCAGAGTAGACTAGATCACCATAGAGGGGACGCTTTGAATTCCCCAAGTTGCCAATCTAAGCCATGCCTGAAATTCCCGACTAGTACCTACTCGGAGTCAGTCCATACGCTCACATCCGATTTCTTATCATTACATTACCTGAAACCTTACGTTCATCAGTTCAGTGAGCAGACTTCAGAGTTCAGAGGCATTGCAGATTGATTCAATGGGCAGATAGCACTTGATTTCACACACACATGCCACCATTGTAAAGCCTATTTGGCTATCTCACGGCATCGTGCACATCATTTTCAGCCTTGTAAAGCCTCTTGGCTATTCCCGGCATCATTGCCACAAGCCTTGTAATACAGATCAGATCTTATATACTGTAGTTCTATCTTCACCGACGGTACAGAGATTTCACTTGGCATCTTCAGTGTTTTTGCAGTTGATTCATACAGAGTTTTTCAGGACACTTTTGAGTACATTGTTTGCACATGTCGACCCAGCAACCTCAATTTGGAGGTATCTGCTAAGTTAGACAACTCCAATTACGGTACATGGAAATACCGAATGGAGACCATTCTTGTGCTTCAGGACAAATGGGAGTATGTCGATGGATCTATACCTAGACCATTGGCCGATCCAGCCACCAGTACTCTACTCCATCTGTTGTCACAGCACCAGCAACGAGATCTACATCGGGATCTACATCTACACAAACAATTTCCACACCAGTAGCAGATCCTGCCATTGCCCGGAGCTCAAGCAGAATGGGATAAGAAAGACAAGTATGCCTATCACCTGAGAGTCACCTGATCAAGCAGAATGTGCAAGATGTCATGCTAGGACAGCTCAACACAGTCAAGACATCAAAAGAAGCATGGGATATGTTCGCAGCTCTCTACGAGTCCAAGAACACATCCAGGATTCTCACCCTGAGAAACCAGATCAACCAGAGTTTCCGCAATAGCAATGAAACCGGTCATGCTTATGTACTCCGCATCAAAGACTACAACAATCAACTTGCAGCAGCAGGAGAGACTATGAATCCCACAGAAATGGTTCAAGTAATCCTGAATGGACCAGGAGAAGGATACGAGAATCTAGTCCAGAGTATTGCCATCCAACGGCAAATTCCAACACTGGAAGAACTTTAGTCAGTTCTACTTGGTGAAGAACTCAGGACTCAGGCCATTCAAGCACGTAAAGGTCATTCTAATGATCAGGCATTCACAGCTTCAGACAGAAGCAGAGGCAAAGGCAGAAACAGAGGTAGATCATATCAGAAAAGTGGTCATCATCAACAAAGTCAAAATTAGCATCAGCATCAGCATCATCCTCAGCAACACCAAAATCAGCAAAGAGGAAATCATTCCAACCGAGGAAGATTCCAAGGACGAGGGAATGCATCCACCAATGTGTCAAACGTTCAATGCAACTATTGTCACAAGTTTGGACACTATGAAAGAGATTGCCGCAAGAAGCAGTATGACCAAGGCGGTCAATCCTGCCGTAATCGAGGGAATTCCCGAGGAAGAGGAAATCATCGTGGTGGACATTCTAGTCACAGTCATTTTGCAAATGAACATGGAAATATGTTTCTTGCAAGTGAGGAATTGCATCAGACTGATACAATGCACCTAGACACTGATTTCAATCCCAAAGAGGATTTCAGTTATCAAGTCGACCAAGTGGAACAGGATCCTTGGTACATTGACAGCGGTGCATCATCTCATATGACAAATCATCAGGAATGGTTCACAGAAATGAAGCCATTAGAAGGTCAAAAGAATGTCATCTACACAGCAGACAATACACCGAATCCAGTTCAAGGGACAGGTGTTATCCCTATGAACAATTTCACTGGTACAAAAGGATTAGTCAAAGATGTGCTCTATGTTCCGAAGCTCAGCAAGAACCTTTTGTCAGTAGGTCAAATGACGGAACACAACTACAAAGTCATCTTCGACGGTGATGAATGCACTATCAGAGACAAATCCAAAAGAGGTCAGCTAGTAGCAAAAGGTGTCAAGGAAGGATGCTTATACAGGATGCTAGCTACAGTACCAGATAAGCATGCCATGTCAGCTCAAATGCAACAGATGCCACTATCTGCAAAATGGCACAAGAGATATGGTCATGTCAACTTCAAGTACTTGTTAGATCTCAGGAATCAGAATATGGCAATTGGGATTCCGAAGCTACAGTTTCTTGGAAAAGTTTGTGAAGCATGCTGCTTCGGCAAACAAAAGCGAACCAACTTTGTCAGAAGTACCTCTCGTGCACGAGGTATTCTTAATTTGATTCATACAGATGTATGGGGTTATGCCTAGACCCGCAGCATCAATGGTTCACTTTATTACTTGACCTTCATCGACGACTACAGCAGATATTGTTGGGTCTACTTTCTCAAAGAGAAATCTGAAGTGTTTGCCAGATTTCAAGAATTCAAAGCCATGGTAGAAAACCAAATAGGCAGAAAGATCAAGGTCATGAGATCAGACAGAGGAGGTGAATACATGTCTTCAGCATTCATGAACCTTTGCAAAAATCATGGCATTCGAAGACAATTCACATGTGCAGATACTCCTCAGCAAAATGCAAGAGCTGAAAGGAAGAATGGGACTTTAGCAGACAGTGCTAGAGCAATGCTTAGTGAAAAGCATCTTCCGAATCAGTATTGGGTAGAAGCAATAGCTACAGCTAACTATTTGCTTAACCGGCTTCCTACCGAACCGATACAAGGTATGACTCCTTATGAAGGATTCACTGGACACAAGCCACGCATTGGGCATCTCCGCATATTTGGTTGCATAGCATATGCCCACATACATGATGATCATCGCAGGAAATTGGATGCGAAGTCACGCAAATGCATCATGGTTGGCTACAGTGAAGAAAGCAAAGCATACAAATTGTATGATCCCATCAACCGCAAAGTCATTATCTCCAGAGATGTAATCTTCGATGAGGAATTAGAATGGAAAACCTCACCTACACAGGAGATAGAAGCATCGACTTCACAGTCATCTACAGAACAGGTTGATGAAGAAGAGCAAGAATTGCCAGCAACACCCCAAGCAGCGCCACAGCAGCTCAAACGGTCTACTAGGGAAAGCAGACCACCAGCCAGATTGACTTATGCTCAGAACGGCAAAGCAATTCAGGTGGAAACCACCAACTATGCTCTTATGACTACCATCATGGCTACAGAAGAGCCAGTGTACTTCGAAGACGCAGTAGACAAGCCAGAATGGCAAACTGCTATGAATGAAGAAATGGATGCTTTGTATAAAAATAACACTTGGGAATTATGCAACCTTCCACCAGGAAAGAAGGCCATAGCCAACAAATGGGTATACAAAGTGAAGTACAATCCAGATGGCAGTATTCAAAGATACAAAGCCAGATTAGTTGCAAAAGGATTTGCACAACAATATGGCCAAGATTATGATGAGACTTATGCTCCAGTAGCAAAGATGGATTCCATATAGTTCTTGATATCACTAGCGACACTCAATAAATGGAATGTGTATCAGCTAGATGTCAAGAATGCATTTCTCAATGGTTATCTAGACGAGGAAGTCTACATGCAACAACCAGCCGGTTATGTTGAACCAGGAAAAGAGAACAAGGTTTGCCATCTCAAGAAAAGTCTCTATGGCTTAAAGCAAGCACCCAGAAGTTGGTACAGCAGAATTGACAAGTATTTTGCTGCTTTGGGATACATGAAGTCCAATGCAGATCATACTCTCTACTACAAAGTTCAAGGGGAAGATATTACTATTGCACTTTTGTACGTAGATGATCTGATTGTGACAGGAAGCAAGGATAGCTTCATTAGAAAACTAAAACAAGACTTATCTGCAGAGTTTGACATGAAAGATCTTGGACTTATGCACTATTGTCTTGGAATTGAGTTCTGGAGAGATTCAGATAGCACATTCATGAGTCAGCTCAAATATGTTGACAGTCTCCTGAAGAAGTTTCATATGGCAGATTGCAAGATTGCAGCCACTCCCATGGAATAGAGTTTGAAACTTACTAAAGATTCAGAAAAGCCTACAGTCAATGACAGATACTACAGGCAACTCATTGGATCTCTTATATATCTGACAATCACACGGCCAGATATTTGTTATGCAGTAAGCTCACTAGCATAGTTTATGGCAAATCCAAAACAGTCTCACTGGAATGCAGCCAAAAGAGTCTTGAGATACATCAGAGGTACAAGACAGTTTGGGATAGAATACAAAGGAAGTCATCCACGGTTGCATGGATACTGTGACAGTGACTATGCCGGAGATCATGAGACCAGGAGATCGACACAGGGATATGCATTTTTCCTTGGTCAAGGTGCTATATCATGGTTGTCAAACAAACAGCCAACTGTTTCTTTGTCTTCGACTGAAGCAGAATATAGAGCACTCACTACAGGTGCATGTGAGGCTATATGGCTCAGAAGACTATTGTCAGAAACAGATTACTTTGATGAGTCAAAGCCAACAACAATATACTGTGATAATCAATCGGCTCAAGCATTGGCCAAAAATCCAGTATATCACTCCAGGACAAAGCACATTGATGTCAGAGAGCACTTCATCAGAGAAAGAATGTTACTTGGTGACATCACACTGCAGCATTGTGATAGCAAAGAAAATGTTGCAGACATCTTTACCAAACCACTCGGTAAAGAGCTATTCGAGAAACATCGACTAGCTCTTGGTTTGATGCAGAGGAAGGACATTCCCATTAAAGGGGTGTGATGGAATGTAATGCTCAGTCCTTCTTCAATTCCCCAGAATCATCATCTTGAGGGAAGGCCTACTTCATGATGTTGATCTTGAGGGAAGGTGTTGAGAGTTCACGCTCAACATCATGTGATCATGTGTGCATAGCACCATCACGTGATCATATGTGCATAGCACTAACCTTATAGAGTGCTATAAAGGAAAGGGTTAGATCCCCTAACCCTAACCCTAAAAGGGTTTGTATATATTCTATTTTTTCAACTAATTCTAGTGTACAGTTAGTCATTTGTGGTGTGCTCTCTAGCTGTGCCCTCTCTCCTCATCTCCACTCTTCTCCTCTCCCCTCTTCATATTTTGTCAATTAGCCTCTTCTCCATCCTCATATCTGCATTTGTTATACTCTTAGGCTTTGCCAAAGTTACAATGGAGTCATGACTCTCATATATCATATTGAAGACTCTTGTCTTCCACACATCTCCCAGTTTGGGATTTAGACAATTAAGCACCTACAAATTTTACAAAGTACAAGATATACCAAAAAATGAAAATCACAAGTTCACATACCATTCCCATCTTGTCAAAAATTTTCTTATGAATTCTACCTCTTTCCTTGCATTCTTCTCCTCCTCTAGTTTCTTGTGGTATTATTTTTGCCATAGTATCCAATGCTTGCTTCAACTCAGAGTTGTACTCCACCTTCAACAGAAAGGAAAATTGTGAAGAATTCACATGAAGATTAAGAAAAGTAATCATGATGGTTTTCAATCAAATGAATGTTAAGTACCTGAAAAAAAAGAAGAGACAAAATTCCTCGTGTGACAAAGGAAACCATTGCTTCTTCTCCAATGCATCCCTTAATTTGGACTTTTCAATCATTTGTTGTTGCTCCTTTGTCAGATTGTTCATGAAGAATGTTGGATCACACTCATAGATGTTATTTGTATTGATAAGGGTATCCCAAAGACTTGGCCTAATGATTTCATGTTCATTCAATCTAAAATTCAAGAAGGAAGAAAAATAATTCACTTAAACATGAATCCAAAAAATGAAAAGCATGTTCATCCAATCTAAAATTCCACAAGAAAGGAATACATTTCAATGGAACATGAATCCCAAAAAAATGAAATACAACTCTAGAATCCCAAAAAATTGAAACATGAATCTCAAAAGTTGAAAGATCACTTAGGAATTCATCCATTGCAATCCAGCCAACAATACAATTTTAAATGTCCTCCGGGGTCTATCAATGTGCACATCACTCTTATGTGTCTAGACCTTATCTCCATGTAAGCCTCAACAATCAGCTCCACAGGTGATTTTTTCCTATTAGTTTTGTTAAGAAGTGAAAATTTTATATTGGTGCTGAAATTTTGTATGCCCTAATTTAAAGAAAGGCTTGAAAAATTTGCCAAGATTTGAAACTTTTATGAGAAAGAAATGAAAATTTTGCCAATATTTACACATTTTTCTTTAAAATTCAAAAGAAAATATATAAAATTGTAAATGTTATACAAACATTGTGAAAGTAAAAAAACTAGCTCAATAAACTTTTGCCAACATTTTATATCAATATTTAAGTATAGCTTCAATAAAAACATCCCTAATCAGCTAGTATGCCGTCTTAGTTAGCTGAATTTGGTTTGAGACCCACATCTATGGTTTACCTATTCTTTTGTACTTAGAGTTCTTTTGTCTTTCACAACTAAGAAGAGGAAAAGTGATTTCAGCCTCCACCTTTGTGTATATTCCCCATTGTGTATGTGAGAAAGCTGCAAGTGAGACTCCTTCCTTCTCTCCCACTCTCTTCACATGGTATCAGAGCTCGGTTCATGGTAAGAAGCTCAAGAAAGCAAACCAAGTTCGCAGTGTCCTAGTAAGAGGATCAGTGTTTCTTTCCTTTTTTTTCAAGTTTGGGAGCAAATCTCAACAAGTAGCACAGCCGAAAAGTGCAAGAGTGCACTATCTCAAATTGGGATGCCCTTCGCGGTGTGGCAAGAGGGTAGTATATTTTTTTGATTCGAGGCCATTTCAAGGCCCGTTTTGGTGGCGAAAGTTTTTCGTAGGCACTCAGGAAAGTGCCATGTTTTTGCTGTGCGATCACTGTTCTACAGGTCAGTGAAAAGTTATCGCAAAAATTACATCGTATGCCTGTGCGCAGAGATATTGGGAGTGATAGAATTATTCTTATTGCCTGTTGATGCATAATCGTCACTAAGAAGTGACTATGTGGTCAAATACCACTCTTGTCAGTTTTGCAGATTTGCCTTTATGAGGCAGAAGTTGTGTTTTTTTGCAGTGACAGAATATTTTACAGTGTTCTATAATGGCGTCTGATGCTCTTTCATAGATTGTCACTGAAAAGCTTGACAAGAATAACTTCCAAGCATGGAAGTTTAGAATGACAAATTTCCTTAAGGGAAAAGGCTATTGGGAGTTCATTACTGGAGCTGAACAAGAACCAATTATTCCTAATGTTTCCAATCAACAGGAGTTGCAAGCATTTAAAGGCTGGCATGAGAGAGCCAGAAAAGTTATGTACTGGCTGTCTATCAGTATTTTAGATTCTATGATTGTGCATATTCAGGATGCAAGCACGCCGAAGGAGGCATGGGATACTTTGACAAAAATGTACACAAATACGCAAGCTAGGAAAATGCAACTCAAGCAGGAGTTGCATAATGAGAAAAAATATGAGCATCGATGACTACCAAATGAAGGTGAAGAAGATTGCAGATGTACTTGCTTCTATTGGGTTGCCAGTGGAAGATGATGATTTAGTTTCTGTGACCTTGAATGGTCTAGGAAAGGATTATGCACAATTTTGGACATCCATTGCCGTCCGTGAGAATTTTCCTAATTTTGAGGAGTTGATTGCTCTTCTAATTTTTTAAGAGCAGAGAAATGATGGTGCATCTTCTTCAGGAGGAACTTCAAAAGAAGTTGTCTTCTACTCAAATGTTGGAAGAGGTAGAGGCAGAGGTATAGTAGGCCGATTTGGAGGTCGTGGCAAAAATTAGAATATGCAGCAAATTCAAGAAAACCAGTCCTATGGAGGAGGACTGGTAACTTTAGAGGTAGGGGGAGCCAAAGAGGTCGTGGTGGATGGCAGAGAGGCCAAAATGCAAACAACAATGTTGA
Organism: Dipteris shenzhenensis; assembly: GCF_047967505.1. Classification (NCBI taxonomy): domain Eukaryota; kingdom Viridiplantae; phylum Streptophyta; class Polypodiopsida; order Gleicheniales; family Dipteridaceae; genus Dipteris; species Dipteris shenzhenensis. Next base: position 53,711,742 of record NC_141608.1, read on the forward strand.
ATGCTACTACTGTGGTAAAATGGGTCATATGGTTAAAGAGTGCTATAAAAAGCAGAATGACATCATGACTGAAAAATTGCAGCAAGGCAATTATGCATCCTCTAGTAGATAGGGTGATGATAGAAATGAGCATCTGTTTATGGTGCAGCACATGACCAATTCTGTGACAAGTGCAAAAGAAAGCAATGATATGTGGTATGTTGACTCAAGTGCGTCAAACCACATGATAGGTCATGCAGAATAGATGCACATTTTCACATCCCTATATCTTTTGATTTATATGTATGTATGTTTGTTTGTATATATATATGTATGTATGTTTGTTTGTATATATATATGAGTAATCTGCATCTATTGTATGTTTGTTTATATATATATATATATGAGTAATTTGCATCTATGATGGTCTAGAGCCCTGCTTTACTAGGTTGCAAAGTTGCGATCATCCATTGCGTTTAGAAAATTTTAAGGTTTCATTTCTAAATCTCAAAGTTTGAGGAATTTTAAGAAAATTTTCTGAAAAACGTATACCTATATACCAACATGCGTGCACGCATGCACACACATACTCACACAAAACACTAAGTCTTAAAATATAAATAAATATCTTTTAAACTCTCTCTCTCTCTCTCTCTCTCTCTCTCTCTATCTATCTATCTATCTATATATATATATATATATATACTCTCTCTCTCTCTCTCTCTCTCTCTCTCTCTCTCTCTATATATATATATATATAGAGAGAGAGAGAGAGAGAGATTTGTACATGAGGAAATCCATGAAGAACGTTTAGAAAGCTTCAGAGGAGGACTGGGTAGGTTTAGTGGGAGAGGAGGACTGTAACACATGGCAGTCATGGGGGGTAGTAGAGCTCAAATTGTGACCATGTGGCACAATGGTGGTGATAGAGACACACACACACAGATTTATGTATACATATGTGTGTGTGTGTGTGTGTGTGTGTGTGTGCGTGCATGTGTGTGTGTGTGCATATATTATTTAAAATATAAATAAATATCACTTACACGCATACACGTATTTACAGAGAGAGAGGGAGAGAAAGAGAGAGAGAGAGTGTGTGTGTTTGTGTTTATAAGATATTTATTTATATTAAGATTGTGTTTTGTGTTAGTGTGTGTGTGTGTGTGCACGTGCACATGTTGGTATCCAAGTATATGTTTTTCGCAAGTTTTCTTAAAATTCCTCAAAGTTTGAGATTTAGAAATGAAACCTTAAAAATTTTTTAGCGCAATAGATGATCACAACTTTGAGATCCAACAAAGCGAGTCTCTTGACTATCATAGGCAGGTCAAGTTACTTATTAAAAATAATAAAGATATACTTTTTTAGTTTTTTTGCTATAAAGTATCTTATTTTTTGAAGAACAATATAAATATATATTTTATTATAAAGATTATATAGTAGTAATTTTTAGGTTTGAACAACACAAATATTATAATACATAATTTACTCTATTAACATTTGTGCTATAATAGCAAGTACTAAAACTAATACCAAATAAATTAAATATTTTTTAAAACTAAATACTCTAAACTAATGAATGCAAACGAAGCTAATCTAAAACATACTATTAATATGAACCTAATTCTAACTAATTTACATATGTTAAATATACTTTTTGGGAGATAGAAAAGAAGATTCTATAAACAAAGAAAGCATAATACAAAGATAATTAGGTGGTATCTATTTAAAAGTGTAATTAATTATATATATATATAATAACTAATTAATTAAATATATTTTAATTTACTAACATAACTAATCACATATGGCGGGCATGACATGTGAAGGGGAGGCCAAATCTCTATTCAAAAACTATTTACTAAATTTCAAATGTAGATTTTGAAATTTGAAATTTGAAAGAAAAGTGCAGGAAATTTAACTTTTACATTCTTGGTTATTTGAATTGAAAATAATGAAACACAATAGGACATTATGTATGGCATTCCTTACAATATTCTCCTATGCTACTATGACCACATTCTTTTTTACCTCAAGTTTTCTCATATCTTCTAGTACGACATTCAATATTGCAATTTAACATTTTCATTATCATATTCCTTCCTAGGTATGGTCACCTTCCCTTCCATTCAATCTCTCCCATTCCGTTCTCCCTCCTACCCCTCCTCTCCAGGTAGTATAGAGCGAGAGAAAAAGCGAGAGACAATTAGTTGAAATGGTTGGAAAATCATGCAATTTGATATGTAACATTATGCCATTTATATTTGACAATCAAAAGATGTAGGGATGATAAAAACTCATCTTTTGGTCCAAAACAATCAAATATTAATACAGACATGAGAAAATGTCCTCTTTTGGGCCAAAACAAGGAGCACATTAATGCGCTCCTTGTTTTGGCCCAAAAGATGACATTTTCACATCCCTATATCTTTTGATTTACAAAATCATTAGGGAAGGATATTTTTGCAGTAACAAAGAAACATGGGTTTTATTCCAAGAGTGAATAGAGTTAAAAAAGCTAAGCATTTACATATGCATGGAATCTAGACTAATCCCTGCAAGGAGTCCTTGGAAACACCTCACTTGTGTGAAAGGTTGCATTGATGATCTCAATTACTCTAGTGAAAAGAGAGAACTTGATTGTAGCAGAGTTTTTCTTGGATAAAAACAATGCTTGGAAATTAAACATACAAACTGTCTCATGGATGATGTGAAGTTAGTTTAGGGTATTTAAAGTTATATGCATATTTAACCTTCTAGCATTGAGGAAACATATGGACTTTTGAATAAGTTATTATTTTTTGTTATTGAAGTGGGGGATTTATAAATCTTTTATTGTTTTTTATCACTCTCTTTTTTTGGCACGCTCGCCTTTTGTCACTCGCTTTTTGGTAATCCTCCTCTCTCCCATTCCATTTTCCCTACTTTCTCTCACTTTGATCTGCTACTCTCTCCTCTCCCTTCTTTTCTTCTACTCTCTACTCTCTACTCTCTCCCACTATGTTCCCCCTTCTCTCTCTCACGGCCCCCTACCACTCCCCCCCTTCTCTCTCTCTCTCTCTCTCTCTCTCTCTCTCTCTCTCTCTCTCTCTCTCTCTCTCTCTCTCTCTCTCTCTCTCTCTCTCTCTCTCTCTCTCTCTCTCTCCCCCTCCCTCCCTCCCTCCCTCCCTCCCTCTCTCTCTCTCTCTACCCCTCCTTTCTTCCCTCTCAATTCTTGAATGTTGCTGCGGTTGGCCATCATGCATTCTTAGGTTCTTGCACGCTCCTACTCTTGTGTCAATCCTTGTTCTAGCTTTTTGGGTCAGTTGGCGGCCTCGCCACCTTGCTTTAATCATGTCCCTTGTCCTTGTAGCTGTCAGGGGTCAGTTCCCCCCCGCCCCCTCTCTCTCTCTCTCTCTCTCTCTCTCTCTCTCTCTATATATATATATATATATATATATATATATATATCTATATATCTCGATCTATCTATCTATCTATCTATCTATCTATGTGTGTGTGTGTGTGTGTGTGTGTGCGCGTGCATGCATGCGTGCTCTTTGTGTGTGTGTGTGTGAGTGAGTGAAGCACTTGCAAAATGTATTTTGTAATATATGTTTGCATATGCACACACATATACTTTTGGACATCACAAGTGTGCACACACACTCAAGTGTGTGGATGCTCGTGTAAGTGTATATGTGTATGCCTAATGTCTACACATGTATATGTGTATGTTTGCCTATGTGTGCACACACATATCATGGTGTGTCTACACACATGCATATGCATTTTGATTCCTTATGCATGTTTGAGTATGTATGTCTCCATTTTCATGTGCATCAGTATGTGCTTATGTGTGTACATGCTTATATTTACATGCATGTGCATCTTTGTGCTCACAGTTTACTCATACACATAAACACATCGCACAAAGAGATACACATGTACACTAACATCACATGCACACACACATAGAGACATGTAAAGATTGTGGGGGAAAGGTACGAGAAATCGGTTGTAGCATTCTTCTTCTTGTAGGTGCAAAAGGGAGGAGACACAAGAGGTGGAGGTTGAAAGTGTTATCCTTCTTACACATAAGAGAGATTTGAACACTATATCCCTAAGTGTTCTACTAACCCTAATTACATGGTAAAAGTATTTGTCAACATACAATTGTTATTCATTGGTGGCACATCGACCACCAAACCATGCAAGTGACATAAATGTGGAACAGTTACCCAGGAATCTCAACATGCTCAAGCTCAAGTCTATCTCAAGTATACCAAGAAAGCCTCTGAATCTATGAAGCTTCTCTGTACCCAATGACTTGGTAAACATGAACAACATGATCCTCCATGCTAACATAAAGGCTAGTATCACCCGCTAGATCTCCCTTTCAAAGTGTTAATGCATATCAATCTGCTTTGTTAGATAATGATAGACAAGGTTACTAGCAAGTTATATGCTGCTAATTTTCTCATAATAAATGACAATTGAACCATCCAATGATTGACTCACAAGTATTTGCCTTGTTACAAATGACACGGATTCTACACAACCCATTTGCTCTTATATTATGTCCTAGCATGGAAGTATGCACTTGATTGATTGTTTTGGGTACTATGCCATTAGTAATAACATTGGTTTATTAGCATAGGTTTTCCATAAAGCAGAAAGAGGGATGTGATTGCTTGGGTGATGTTAAGTAGCCATGGAGTGGAGTATATTTTACTAGCGAGCAAGGAGAGATGTGAGTAATGACATTGATTAGGTAACATATTGGTCTTTACATTTTTATTTACTTTCACTCACATGCCTTGAAGCCTTAGTTCGCACTTGGAACCATAGTGGGGTTTGTCAGTATGGGTTTATTGTCCTTTTTATGTGCCATTTGTATTATGCATATGTTGATAAATCAATGCACCCACATGCACTTGTATTCATTCAGCTTACTCAATCTGTTTTGCACTTACTTTAGGGGAACTTGATCTAGAATAGTTATGTGGGAGGGGTATCGACTCAACTATATGAGTCACTTTTGATGCTATGAAGTAGGGACACTTAGCTAGCATTGTATATTGTGTTTTCCAAATATGATAGGCTGTGGAGCTCATTGATAGATCACTTTCATTCCATCTAAGGTTTGAAGTAATGTCTTTTGGGTTCTCCAAATGTAATAGGCATGTGGAGCTCATCAAGTAGAACACTTTTTGTTTTAGTTTTATGCAATTTTCTCTACTCAATAGTGATTACCATATGTCCACATTGCATTGAACAAACAGTAGTGCAAAGGTAATAATTCTCTTTAGTTTATACAAAAAGGTTATAGACGAATGTAAATAAAAGCAAGATGGTTACATACCTTTAGATCTCAACCTCATGCAAATTCTTCCTCCCTATCTGTTACAATCTCCCCTCTTCGAATAGCAACTTCCACAGTGTCTTCTAATCAATCATTGGTGCATTTAGTTGGCATTTCTGATAACTTGGAGGATACTTCTTACCTCTTTCTATCCACCTCTCTTTTAGATCTTTCTTCTTCACATTGTTTGATCTATTTCTTCATTTCTCCACAATTGTAACGACAAAAGGTGCTCACTTTTTCATAAGATGTGCACGTCAAGCATTAAAGTTGGAAAAGGAGGGACAATCAACAAAGTATGCTACCAAAAAGACTAGAATGCTGGATACAATTGTTTGTCAAGGAGAAGTGGAAAATTCAATTTTGGGGATGGAAATTCATGTCTTGATATTTGCAGTATCAAAGTCAACCACAGCATATCAGATACGATCCAAAGTCTGCCTTGGGCACAAGCATAGGAGGATCTTTACTTTTGTGCCCCACAATCAAAGAGGGACATCAAGAAGAACAATTGGAACATGTGATTCAAAGATAGATTAGGGATACGTGTAGAGTGTTCATGAGAAGCAAGCTTCTTCAAAATGAATGTGACATCTTTTTTGCTTGATATTGACTTGTGAAGGTTCAGCTAAGGGGACTATGGTAGAAGCTAGAAGCTAGCACTGTGCGCATTTTTGATCTCAAAAGCCATCGACAGAGGGCTAGTGCTAGCAAGTGATGTTGTGGGTGTGCTTTCTATGCCCCTTATCATCAATAATGAAGCAAAGTGTGTCCCCTATCTCTGCCACTAAAAATCGACTTCTTGGATTTAACAACTTATGGGATCTAGAATAATGCTTGAAGTTTTGAGGATTCTAGCAAACTAGCATAATTAGCCAACTTACGGGTTTATCACGAGCCTCATAGAGAGAATTGTTTCTAGGAGTGGTTATAAACTGGTTGATCCTCATTCAATACTTCCACAATGCTTCTTAAAGAGGGGCATTTGATATAGAGAAACAGTCCATTGACTTGCTATAGTATGACTAACCATGTAGTCGTAGCCATTGTTCTCTTTATTTTGATCTATTCTTTGAAGTACGACTTGACAACATGATTTTAAATTGTATCATATATCTGAGTATGTTTTCGGATTCTAAAATGGAGAAAGATTTACTACTCGGATTGAGGTCTGACTTGTGCAGGTGTCAAAAGATAGTTTGACACAGTTTCAAATATCAAATTCTAAAGTTTGACCAGTTTGAAGCATAAATCCAAAGTTCGAACAAACTAAAGCATGTCTTTGAGGTACCTTTATCTCAATATTTTTTGATTTACATCAACAACAAGTTTCTCATTTTCATCATCATGGCAAAGTCAAAGCAAAAGAAGTGTTGGAGGATGAATTGTGTGATGTCTATAATTTCTAATCACATGGAAAAGGATTGTTATTTCAATTTTTGCCAGAATTGCCAACAACTCGGTCATCGGAAGAAATATTGTCCTTCACTTTTGGATGACAAATTCTATGAGACATTTTCGATAAGAGACAAAGTCTGATCGAAAGGTCAAGAAGTTATTGGATAAGCTCATGGAGTATTCAATTTTGCTTGAGAAGGAAAAATCTTGGCACACCAAATTCCATAGATGAGATTGGAAATCTCATCAGTATGTGGCTGAAATCTCAAAACTTCAACAATGAGTTTAGATGTTGTAGTCCAAATACATGCATGATGAGGATGATGATTTTGATACCGACTCCAATTCTAACTATGATTTTGAAGAAAGCATTGTGATAATCATTCAGTTATTTTTGTCCATAATCAACAAGCTAATGTTTCAAAACATACCCAATTGGACATCCAATTCAAACAGTCACATAACAATCCGATAGTAGTCCGGAGTAGAGTTTGCTAACACTAGTCCACCGAACATGAAACAGTCAGACAACAATTCTAATCAGTCCAAAAGCGAGGAAGGCATGTATGAAAACTGTCCAATGGCTATAAGTTTTGGTTTTCTTAATCAACAAATGCAGCAACAAGAGAATTATCTGTCAAATGATGATAAAGAGCTGAAAGTTGATTACTTTCCAATAGAAGATGATGAAGTGTCATTTGATAATCGTGCATGCTATACATTTGCACCATATTTGCAATTGATGTCATGTGGAATCAAGAGAAGGTTAATACAAATGTATTCTTTGAGGAAGCAAGACGTACAGAGGCCCTTACAACAAGGAAGGTTTGGGGTACATTCCTAATCCAATTCAAGTCAATGATTCTAAACTATGTCAAAGCAATGAAGTCAAATTTTTTTATAATCTCTATTTCAAGATGCAACTTTTGATGAGGATTATGAAGATCTTGAAGACTATGTTGAAAGATCAAGTCCAAATGGGTTTTCTCTTTATTTTGGACTAATAGATCCAATACAATTGGAGACAACAATGAATCAATATATTGATACCAATGCTGAAAATGCTATTTCAGCTCACAATGTTTTTGATGTTAATACTGAAGTTGACAAATACTTATGTGAAGAAGATGCTATCATTGAGCAGTTCCTATTGTCCCCATCAAGGATGAGAATGCTATATTAGACACCCAATTTGTTCACATGATTAATGCAAATGGTTTGACATCAATTCTACATAGTCAAAAAGTTATTCTAGTTGATCAAGCATCTATTTCCAAAGTTCAAAAATGCATGAAGGGGCTGAAAGTAGTGATGAGGATATAGGTAGTGATGAAAGGGATATAGAGATGGTTCAAATTCAAAATAATGAAGAAAAGGACAACAAAGAAAAGAAGTCAAGATCCAAATAAGGCTAAAGACCAATTGTTTGATGGTGAAGATAATGAGATGTTGAAGTTTCTTCTTTCTTTTGAGCATAATCATATTATTGATCAATTTTCAGAAAATGTTGAGGGCTTTAAGGGTCCAATTATCGCAGGAAAGTCAAATGAAATTCAACCCAATAGTGTTGACAAAAATTCAGATTTCAGATTGCAAGATGCAATTGAATTCAGGTCAATCATTGGGTAAAGAAAAGGAGGAGGACAATGTTACGAAAGAATCACTCATTGAGGTGGTTTCACAAACATAAAATTCATATTTGAAGGATAACCAATCCATGATACTTGTATTGAGTTTGAGGATGAGTTCTTTGATGAAAATGATAACAATATGCAGTCAAAATTTGGTTTACAATTAGATTCCAGTGTTGACAAAGTTCCATTTGTTTGGAAGGACTTGAGTGCAAAAGCACAAACTGAAAATTCAGAAACAAATACAAACAAAGATGATGATGGTGTTTATGTTGATGGTTATGCAATGCAAAGGATGAAAGATGAGGGTAAATGGAGAAGCTTAATGTGGAGCCAAAAGAGCCCAAAATGGAGCCGAAAGAGCCCTGAGGAGTTTCCTAATCACCTCTACTTCATACCAAAAGTATTCTGACACTTGGTAAGTGTTCAAGGTCAAAGTACACAGCAAATGAAAGCTTGGAGAATGAAAAATAGAAATTAGAAATTTAGCAAGTAATCAAGAAGCAGTCTGATAATCTCGGGCAGCCTAACAAGAGTCAGATGCATTTCGAAGGTTGGAAATAGTCCAAAAGATGGATTTTCAATCTGATTTCATTTAAGGGAAGTTTTGAAAGTACTAAGGCATTTGTTGTGATCTTTAATTCAGCATGTGATTACATAGTTGTCATAATGTGGACAAATAATCCAACAGTCTAGCTATAGTTTAAAGACAATCTGACTATCTATTATCTTATTTTTGCTTTATTTTTCAAAATCCAACTTGATAGCAAGTTTTTGCTATGTACGAGCTTTATGGATATGTTTTCATTTTTTGTTATTGGAAAGATTTTGATAGTCAGATTGGAATCTGACGATAGTCTGATCTTAGTTAGACTATGGCAGATTCTAGTTAGACTAATGGAGTCTGACAATAGTCTGGACTGGGGTAGATTCTAGATAGAAAGTAGAATTCAGCCAAGGGATTAAAGCTAATTCAAAATTCATTATTCCAATGGTTTAATCAAAGTCAAATGAAGATGGTTCAAAGACAAATGAAGGATTTCTTTGAGGACTCTACACCGACATATGTTGTAGATGCTAGAGCTTCATCGACATGTTCCTATTGGTGCAATATATCCATTCCGTGCCAGTGGAATGTGAATATGCTGATTCATGCATCGTTCTATTTGTTTATTTTGTATGAACTAGCATGGATGACATTATATTTTATGGGTTCCCACAGCCCTGGCATGTTGCCATAAAATGGTGGCACTGTAATCACTAATGCACTTACATTGTATTTGTGCTTAATGGCACATGAGGCAGTCGATAGAGCGAGCGAGGAAAAGCGAGCGGGCCCAAAAAAGCGAGCGAGCTTTTCCACAATTTCCTTATCGAGGTACTCAACATAGCTTTGTGGAAACCACTATTTGGGAAGATTCTCAAAAATAAAACTTATGTTACTATGTGTAACTATACCAATATTGCGAATTATAGTCTACCTTAACTTCCAATTGGAGCCATACTCACATTATGCAACAATAGTATGTGGGTTTGAAAGAAACCGAATTTCCTCTCCAAAGCGGATTCCATTACTGATACAACAATTCTTTTACATTTGAAATGGGTCTTATTATCAAACTCCTTCAATAATCAAAACAAATGCCTCGCTTAATATGTTGAACTTAGTAACATAAACATCACTTCACCCATATGCGGGGAAAAAAAACTATCTGTAGACTTCATAGCATGGGATTGCATCAACACTTATGACATTCAAAATGGTTCTTCTTATTAAAAGTGTTATCAACCATGAAAGAAGTGAATGTTTAAAAATAGTTCACCTGTATGTTGAAAAACCCGTGTCATTTATGACATTCAAAATTGTTCTTGCAACCATTCTGTAGTTGCTAAAGATTTCGCCCATACTTCCAATCCCTTCCCTTCAACCACCAAGAGGTATCTAATAGTTTTATAGAACACTTGAGATATCATCACCTCCTTATACAAAACCATTATTACTATTTGTAGAACACTTGAGATCACCTCTTAATACAAGACCATTCTTACTATTTGTAGAACACTTGAGATATCATCACTCCTTCCCTTTAGCCACTAAGAGGTACCTAATATTTTTGTAGAACACTTGAACCATTCTTACTATTTGTAGAACACTTGAGATATCATCACCTTTTAATACAAAACCATTCTTACGATTTGTATAACACTTGAGATATCATCACCTCTTAATATAAGACCATTCTTAGTATTTGTAGATCACTTTAGATATCATCGCCTCTTAATACAAGACCATTCTTACTATTTGAGAGATTAATGGATAAAAGGTTTGAAGCTCATAGGAGACGAAGGAAGAGAAAGTCACTTTCAACATGAGGACAATAAAACTAATTGGAATATTTTGACTTATGTATTATACCTTTTTGAAAACTATGAATTTAAGTCAGTTTCAACATTAGGATAATAAAACTAAATAGAAATACTTATGTATTATATATTTTTGAAGACTATGAATTTTAACTAGAGTGCTTGGCCAGCTGGGCTCTTGATGAATATTTCTCTCTTTTGCTCTTGATGAATATTTCTCTAGCCGGATGGCCCTCGAGCGTGTTGTAACCTAATGGACCTACTGTGTTGTGGCTCCTTATGTAGTACTGCTCTAAAGTTCGTGCTTTGTCTACAGTGTCTGTTGTTTCCAAAACTTTGATTTCGAAATTTTCTTCGAAGGGCTTGTAACGCTGCAAGTCCTCTTTCATTTTCGCCGGTGGTTTTTTATTGTGCTGTTTGATCCTCCGCGGCAGGTCCGTCATGCTCCCTATGTATTTTCTGTTGTTGGACTTGCACGTGATGCAGTAGACGATGAGGCTCGCGCGATTCCCTTGCGCGGGCGCTTCAGTGGAGGCTCCTCCTTCATCTCGAGGCTCGCGTCTTTTAATGTCATACCTGCGTAAACATTGACAATTACGTTGGTCATCGAGGTTTTCGGACTTTTTCTTCCCATTTGAGTTCCATAATAGAATGCATTTATTTACTTGCCCTGGTTTTTCTCTGTTGGCGTGAAAGGATCGTTTCCAATACCGAAGCGCTCCTCGTATAAGTCCCTGTCGAAAATATACGTAAGCTTCTCCATTGTCATCACCGGGTGCGTCGCGTCGTGCGTCCCTCCAAATTGTTCCATGAATTGTTCGAGTATAGCCGTTGCTTGATCGTGCATCGTGTCCCTCAGCAACTTCAAGGATACGTTGTACCCGTAATGCAGCAGCTCGCACGCATACACTGTGATCCCTTTCGTCTTCGTGTCTAGTAGCTTCTGCCCCTCCAAACTTTCCATCATCCTATCGGTCTCATCGAACTCAATGTCAAGCTCGACAAGGATCTCTTTGAGGAGTCCTGAAGGAGAAGTGCAATCCATGATGAGTTTGTTGTTCTTGCAACTCGTTAATTCTTTTTCTCAATTGTTGCGGTTTTTTTTAATTTTCGGAAGCATTACGCACCATTTGCGAATCTCAAGCCTCCCGGCTGTCTTTTAGCACAGGGAAGATCGTGGGGATTGGCACCCCATGGCCTTGGAGATAGGCCTGCTTCTTTCCTCACCTTGCGGCACTCTTCGGTATGCTTCTTTCTCTTCTTACTCTAACTCTCATGTGCATGAATACTCTCAGGTCTATTTTGTGAGGCCCCCTGTGCCTATGCAAACTTAGCAGCCTACCTCCTTGCTACCATTGCTTGCTCTTCTATTTGTTGGGCTTGCCTTCATTGCTCTAGAAGGGTACGAATGGCTAGAGAGCGTGCGTAACGAATGGCTAGAGAGCGTGCGTAAGCAACCTCGATTATAGTGCTATGAATTGGTCGACCTGTTTGTTTAGTTCTTGCCATCCACGATTGTGACACTGATGTGTGAGGTGTTTGTCTTATATAGGTGTTAAAGGTTAAGTCCTTAGGTTTGAGGTTTAAAATGGGCCCTATATATAAGGCTTTTTACCTAAAGGTCTACCTTTTCATTAAAATCTAACAAATTAAAAAAGCACAAGTGTAAAAATAAAAACAAGTTCATATCATTCCCAAATGTAGAAACATTGCAATATCATCACAAGGATTTCTTGCAAAATTAAAATAAATTTATCTTCAAAAAATTGGTACATATTTATAATTGCAATTGCAAAAAAACAAGTGTCAACTAGGAGCTTGAGTCCATCTTTTTCCAGAGTGAACTGTTGTTGCTACCCATTGTTTAATTCTCTCTGAAGCACGTGAAGCTTTTTAGAAAATCCGCTTCTTGTTTTGATTTGCATCATTAATGGCTCGACCTAGTTGCTCTGCAAGGCTTTCTCCCTCTCAAGTGAGGAACCAATGATTACATGGTAAAACCATTCAAACATTTCATGCAGTGCATTGCTTCGAACCACACCAC
>NC_141608.1:56469504-56529504 GCF_047967505.1 Dipteris shenzhenensis
CGCCCGAATTCAGCTAGCTATTCACTGTCTATCGCCTGAAATCTGTTAGCATGGAATTCAAAGCGGGTGACTTAGTGTCTTGGAAGGCTGGAAGAGGGAAGTCGCGAGGTATTATAATGCAAGCTCAGCCAGATGGGTACTTCGAAGTGCAAAATCACAATACTGGAATGGTGTACCGAAAGGCAGCGAAGTATTTATTCAGAGATGCCGATGTGGTTCAGGATCAAGAGCGGGCTGACGCGACTATTGCAGGTACATCAGGTGGTGATGTGGTTCAGGATCAAGGGCGGGATGATGCGACGTCTATAAGTACATCAGGTGGTGATGTGGTTCAGGATCCAGGGCGGGCTGACGCCACTGCAAGTACATCAGCTGGCTGGACCGATGAGCTCGAGAAGCTGGATCAACAAGCTGTTGCAACGGAGGACAAGCTAATCGAAATTTTCACAAGGCAATCAAATGATGATGCTCTAGCTCAGGTATTGGCTGATAGATTAGCCAGAATCAAGAGGAAAACCAATTCGCTTGTGGGAAATCAGTCGTTCGTGGAGGGAGTGAAACGAAGCAGGCAGTTTTTTCCGGGGGGGAGTAGCACGGTTCTAGGAAGCGACAAATGTAAGGACATTGCCACTTCGGTTATCCTGGAACCCTGGAACGTTTTGGACCAGGAGAGAAAGTTTGAGCGTTTTTGGGATAGTCACGGTGAAACCTTGAAGACAAAAGTATATGAGGTTATACAAGCACTTGAGTGCCCGATGGACTTGCCAGCATATACTGCATTCTGTGAATTTTTGTCTAAGTTGGCTATAGACATGGGACTACTATTAGGTGGGGCCAACTTGGCCATGTCTCCAACGTATTTGATACCACCACACTCAACACTACATGAATCGATTTTCTCAGATGGAGACCTTATTCCTGATTTCATTTGGTCGTCCAACAAAAGTCTTTCAGCTCATACAGCAGAACAAAGTGGGGATTTGAACGGAGAAGTGAAGTCGTTCAAGGTTTCCATTAGAGAAAGGGAGGTCAAATTCAAAGAAGCTGTTGGCCAATTATTCAAGGTAACTTCTTTGTTATATGGGAGACTGGTTTGGAAGTACAACTTGTTGGATGACCATCAGTTCACGTCCATTGTCACAGATTGCATCTATGTTCAGGTCTGCTTCACCACGCATACCTTGCAGAATGAAAAAATTTCAAGGTATTTAACCCCAATTACCCAAATTGTGCACACTGGAGGTGTATCAGAGATAGGGGTATCAGATGAGGATCAAAGGCGATTGTCAAAGAAGCGGTTAGAAGTGCAGATAAGTCAGTTTACTAGTGCAGCGAATGAGCCTAACAGGCTCCACAAAGTGGCGACCGAAGAAATTGGATTTAAGTATCTTGTGTTTGCTATATTTAAATGCTTGGAGACTAGGACGTTGCAGGCAGCCAGCGAGGAGGAAGCTGATCCGTTGTGGCATGAGGGACAGAATATCTGCATTAAAGCCATGGATAGCTTTAAGATTGGAGATCAGATTTTGCATTTCTCGAACTGTTGGTGTTGGTCTCAGAGTAATTCGGAGTTGAAGGTCTCCGTGAAGCAAGTTCTAATGGTAACTCACTTGTGTGTAGTACTGCATGTAGCACTAGAAGGAATGGAATGCTATTTAAAGCTTGGCCCAAAGTTCAAACATAGGGATGTTGCCTTGACCTTTGGAGCACTGTGGCAAAAATGGTGCCAAATCGAAAGAGACATGTTTTTCCGGGACAGACTCTGCTCCCGTGTGTGTGCATCTGCCTTTCCCGTAGTGGTGGAAGGCTGTAATAGACCAGCCCTTTTGATGGCTTCTGTCGGTATAAGTTTGGTGCAACTCAAGGTGACTTGTGAAGAGGTCAATTGCATGAGCAAGGAGCTGCATGACATCATATGTCATACATCTTGGCATAAAGTTAGTCACAATGACATAAGCCCCCGAAATATTTGCTATAGCAATGATGGCCATTTTCATTTGATAGATTGGGGGATGGCGTCGGGAGCAGATTATTGGAAGTTTGCACTGATGGTCCAGAAGGAGTTTCGATTGGCAGGTGCATTTTCCATAGATGCTCCCAGATTCGTAGATTTGGAGTTTGCCTCGGATGCTTCTCTTGGTTCCCAACGAAATTCCAAAGGAATAAGGGATTTAGAGTCGTTACTGTTCTGCTGTTTAAAATTACTGAATGGGAAACTCCCTTGGACTGAGGCAGCTTGTAATGAAGATGTCGCTGCTGTATTGTGTCTTAGAGATCAGACGAGGGAGAGGATGATTGCTGATCCTCATTGTATGCAGCAGGACTGGATCTTCAAACCAGTGGTAGACAACTGGTTGCACGGTTGTGCCTCAACTGTACATAGTGATTGCTGCTGTTGAGTTTGCCAATAATAGTAACATGTTTCTTATTTCGAGGTCTTGTTTTTGCAATATTTGTTTTGTGCTTTTACTTTGTTAGCTCTCCCGCTGATGTGGCAGATTGTACCTTAGACAAACAGTGAAGGTACGCATCTGAATGTCCGAGTTTAGATGTATGTTGTTTTCTCTAGAGAAAAGTAGGTGACAAGATCACAGAGAAAAAGCATCTGCTAGGTATGTGTGCACTATGCAGTGTTGCAGTTGGAAGAGCTACAAGGTATAGACAAGTGTTGCACTGTATAGACCTTGTAGCTCTTTATACACCTCCTCTGCCGTCAGAATCTTTTTCATAGCTTTTCAGCCTCGGAGCAGACCCCTCATGGCAGCCCAGTGTTACTACCCTTGTGCTTGTTGCCCTTCTCTATCAACCTCGAGCGTGATCTCACAGCAGATACAATGTCATGTATGGATCATTGTACCAGGTACTTCAAGATCCAATGATGCTCTATTAGTCAGATATGTGTGATCTTGGGAAACTTGCTTCTCTTTGTCCATGTGTAGCAAAAAAGGGAGTCAAAATGAAACAGATGATCTGAACTTTATGAATGACACACCTTTGCATGATTGCTTCTGGACCTGCTTACACTTGCATTTTCCTTAAGAGAATGAAAATATGATTGCAAAATATGTTCAAATGAATGGATCTAATGAATGATGCAGGCTTTTCAAACACAAAAGTGACAATAACAAGGCATGCAGTAATGAAAAGGGTGTTTTTCTGAACTAGATGTTGTATTCAATAATGTGGGATTTGTAGGTACCAGGTGTCAGAGGTTATTGCAGTATGCTGCAATAAAGCATGCAATCTGTTCATCTTCTCGTTACTGAATTGTATTTGGAATTCAAGAATGAGGAATTGTAATTGTTGGCTGTATGAGAGCAGCTCTGTACACTGTCGACCATGGTTGTTAAGACACTTGCGTCTTATGATAAGACACTTAAGACACTTAAGACACGTGTCTTACCTTAAGACACCTTTAGACACTCTTGCGTTTTTTTTTTTTTTTGGGTGGGTGGGGAGTAACAACACACATTGAGTTTGACTTAGCCATGCTATCATTGATGGTGACTTTGGATCGAGCAGTGGCAGTGACCTCATAGATTCAGATTAGGATGAACCTTCAGAGATTTGAGTCTTGAGAGTCGAAAGCTTTCTTTCAATTATATGTATCGAGATGCAGTTTTCATTCATGTCACATGTGACAAGATTCAATTGTCAGTTTAAACCTTTAAGTACTCAAAACTTGTGAGCTCTTCAATCGTGAGTCTTAACTTTAACTTTTAAGTCTTGAGTGATGAGTCTTGACTCTTAACTACATTGTACAAGTGCATTGTTTGTGTTACGGAAATTATATTTATGATATATCTTGCTTTGGACATTATTATTATTAGTTGAGTGTGACTATGGCAAAGTACTCCATAGGAGCGCACCGGACACGGCGGCGGTCCTAGTGGATACTTTGTGTGGTTAGTTGGGGACGCGTGACTAGCTTGTGTTTTGCCATGCTAGATGATCGGTATTGTGGGTGATTCCATGTTAATACTAATGTCGCTAGTGTTATCGGTATTGTGCTTGATTATTGTGCTTTGAGCGTGGTTATGTTGGGATGGATCGATTGATTCGGTGATTCGTTCAATCGATTGTTAATAACTAATGTAATTGGCGGCTTGAGTACAGGTGATGGAACTCATAGCGAGGATTGGAGTTAGTGCGAGGGTACCGATTGAGGTATCGCACAGCGCATTATATATGGCCTTGGGCCAATTTTGTATTTGTTTAATTATTGCAAGTTTGAGCAATATATTTTGTTGAGGACATAAATCATTTTGGGCCCTAAGATGGCTATGTAAAGTAAAATCCCTCATTTTTGAATGAGAGGGATAATTTTGGCTCCTTGGTGCTTTTATGAAAAATCATAAATACTCTAGATGAGGAAGCGTGAGCCACTCATCTAAGGGGGGGGGAGATTGTACCCATTCTGCTGTCGTTTTCATGGTGTGCTTGTGTTCTCTTACTCCAATTGATTAAGTGGTGAATTCGTGTGAAGATAATTACCTTATGGTTTCAGTGGTATCAGAGGATAGGTCACGCTCTTGTGAAGAAAAGGAAAGTTTGAAGCTTCCTCGTGTGGAATTCAAGAAGTTTTGTGGATGATTCAAGAGGAAGCGTGCATTGAGGGATGTACCCCACTGGCTTAAGGCTCACTTTAGCTTTCAACGAATTGGCTTGAAGATTTCACCCAGCAACGGAAGGCTGCAGGACATTAAATCTTCCTGGCTGCATACGGCTGCCAGTGTGCTCTAGAGTCTACTAAATTGTCTTGACTCGCATGATTTTTTCCTCTATCTGTGCGCTCAACAAAGTTTGGGTCTTTCATGTAATCGTCACGTGCGCAAACACCCGTGCGAATTCGGAAGCCACCTCCTACTGACAAGCATACTTACAGTCACCGGCAGCAGCAGTTCTTGGCCCACACCCACACACCTTTGTTGACGTAGACAGCATAAGAGCTCTACTCATCGCCTCCAACCCTCCATAGTTCGCGCAGCAGCCACCCTTGAAAAAAAGACTTGGGGCTTGGGAATTTTTCTCTCTGTCAGCGTGCCCACTGCAGAATAACCACTGTGTGCGGCCGTTTTAACTGCGAAACTGTAGCGCCTGTAGGATTATGATCTTCGTGCGCACCTCACTGATTCCAGGGTACTGAGTAGACAAGCAGCCGCTGCAGTCAGCTAACTGCGCAAGCTCCGAGATGGCCTCCTAGCCTTGGACCGTGCACTTACCTGCAGTACTGCTCAACAAGCTTCAAAGCACTCATGATTACTTGAGCTGCCCCTTTTCCTCTCTGTCTACTCTTGGTGATCGTCATTTATCATGAGTTTTATTGAAGTGCATGCCAAATCGTAAAACTCCCCACCGATTACGTTCTAGCATGCGACATTTTTCTTTTTTACTGAAATGATCAAAGTCAAGTTTTTCCGTCTTGACCTCCAAAACACCTTAGTCTTCTAAGGTTAGTTTCCAAAAAAAAACAAAAAAGAAGAAGAAGAAGAAGAAGAAAGAAGAGTCAATTCAGCAAGCTATGGAGCTCAACAAGGCGAAGACAAAAGCAAAATCTGAAGACACTTGAATCAAGAAGGCGATTTGGAACCACAAAATCACCGTGCAATTAATTGGAGATCAGTCGAGCGCAAGACGACTACAAGCAACATCATTGGTCACATATTTCCCACTCTAGTCTTTTCCACCTCCGATCAAAGAGTGAGATAAGTGATTTCTTTTGCTTTATATTTCATACACTTAGTATCTTCCGCTATCCATTTCTTACCATACACTCGAAACACACTTTTTCCATCCATTTAATTCTCATACACTTAGTATCTTTATTTTTCTCCACTCCGCTTTATTTGTACTTATCGCAATATCATGGCACATCAGCCACAACCACCCACGCTCCGAGAGCAGTTAGACGCACTTCAGGCACAGTTGGTCGATGAGCGTGAGCATAGGGAGAGATTGGAAAAGAAAATCAATGGTAAGAAAAGGAAGAGGCATTCATTTGATGATGAGTCATTGGACGATGATTCTGACGATGATACTATTATCAAGACAATCAAAGCCACACAAAGAGCACAAAATTCGAGGAAGAAGAGTAAAACAAGTAGTAAAGCTTTCTCATTTCAAAATTTTGATGGAAAGAAAGAGGCACGCACTGTATTGTCTTGGATTAGTCAGTTAGATGATTATTTCTCGGGGGAGAAATTCTCTGAAAAAGATAAGATTAAATGTGCTGCAAATAATTTAGTAGAGAGTGCCGCACTTTGGTGGAACATCACTAAGCACAGTAAAAGACGACCAAAATCTTGGAAGTCTTTTCAACAGCTCATCAAGCGAGATTTCCTTCCCTCACATTTCAAAGCAAAGGCTAGACAGCAATGGGACACTTTCAGGCAGTTCGATAAGGAAACGATCTCGACATATACTGATAGATTTTGGCAAACGTTGATCCAATTACAGTCTTTAGAGAAAATTAATGAGCGTCATCAACGAAGGAAGTATGTGGCAGGTCTAAAGTCTAAGTTGAGAGCCGAGATTAACATGTTTTATCCTCGCTCACTGAGTTCAGCAATTTCTCTTGCAATGAATTGTGAAAGGAAGAATGGGATCCCAAAAGAAGGAAAAGATCAAGAACGGCATGTACCCTTTCATAAGAAAAAGAGATTTGATAAAAAGCCCTTCTTTAAATCTAAAAATGGTTTTGTATCACAGAAGACAGATTCTTCTTCAAAGCCAAACGGTGGGAATTTTCCAAAGAAAGATATAAGGTGTTTCAAGTGCAACAAGCTGGGACACACAGCCACTGAGTGTCCTGAAAGAAAGAAGACTCCGACATCGAAAGTGCACATGATTGACGACGAAGCAGCCAAGCAAGAGGGAGGTAAGTATAATTGTCATGCTCTTTAAAGATGAAAGGTTTCATTAATGGCAAAGAAGTGGTTATTTTGCATGACGATGGTAGTACACATGATTTCATTTCGAAAAGGACCTTAGCAAAGCTAAACCTAGAGTCTTTCCCATCTAACTATAAGGTCAAAGCTGCTTTTACCAAAACAAAGTACAATTGTACTTGAGAAGTCAAGAATCTTGAAATCTCAATCAAACCCTACAAGGATACACGAGACTTTTTGGTGGCACCCCTACAGGGAGTGGACATCATCTTAGGAATGCCATGGAGACATCAATACAATCCTAAGATAGATTACGATTCACATCAGATGTGGATTGAGAAGGATAGACAAGAAATATTCAATGAAAACTGAGGTCAGTCCTTTACTCAACCACACACAAGCCAAAAGAGCAATTAGAAAACGTGAGAAGACATATCTTATTTTGGTGAATACAGTTACGGCTACTCAGCCAAACACTAAGCCTACAGACCAAAAATTTCTTTCTTAATTTTCTGATTGTTTCTTAGAGAATTTACCGCCTGAACTACCATGTTCTCAACCTGAAGATCATAGGATAGAAATCCTACCGGGCAATACTCCACCTTGTAAAGCTCCTTATAGAGTCAACCAGCTAGAGCAAAAGGAAATACAGAAGCAAGTGGAGGAACTGATAGAGAGAGGATTGATAAGACCCAACAGTTCTCCTTATGGAGCACCTGTCTTATTAGTCAAAAAGAAAAATGGAACCTACCGAATGTGCATAGATTATCGTGCACTCAACAAAATCATCACAGTGAAGAACACATATCCAATCCCTAGGATTGATGATCTTTTGGACAAATTGAAAGGGGCCAAGGTCTTCAGTAAGATAGATCTCAAATCCGGCTATCATCAAGTTCGTATGGTAGAAGAGGATATATACAAGACTGCTTTTAGAACTCAAACGGGACATTATGAGTTGTTAGTTATGCCTTTTGGGCTAACTAATGCTCCAGCTACTTTTAGTAGGATGATGAACCGAATCTTTCTTAAACACCAAGATTGTGTGGTAGTATTTTTCGATGATATTCTGGTGTTTAGCAAAGATGTTGAGGAGCATAAAGAACATCTAAAGCTAGTTTTTTCACTCTTGAAAGAAAATCAATTGTATATAAATCGTGAAAAGAGCAGTTTCTTTTAAAATCAGATAGAGTATTTGGGTCATATTGTATCCATCGATGGGATTCAAGTAGATCCAAAGAAGATTGAGTGCATAGTCACATGGCCTAAACCCCGAGATATACATGAATTGAGATCATTCTTGGGATTGTGTAGCTTTTATAGAAAGTTTGTCAAGAATTTCGCATACATTGCACATCCATTGACAGACCTTCTTAGAAAAGCTAAGCATTTCTTATGGACTGAGCGTCAAGATAAATCTTTTACAGCTTTGAAAGAAGCTCTCACACAAGCTTTTGTATTGCAATTACCCGATTTCTCTAGACCATTCTTTGTAGTTGTAACTGATGCTAGTGGATATGGAATTGGAGCCGTACTTATGCAAGATGGACATCCAATAGCATATGAGAACCGAAAACTAAAACCAGCGGAATGCAATTATAGCACATATGATAAAGAATTAACCGTTGTTGTTTATGCCTTACGAATGTGGAAACATTATTTGATGGGATCTGAGTTTCTTATCAAAACTGATAAGCAAAGTATTAAGTATTTGTTGACTCAGCCACTAATATCCGATAGGCACATCAAGTGGGCATCATTTATATAGAGTTTTTAGCCCATGATTCAGTATCAACTTAGAAAGGAGAATGTAGTTGCTGATGCTCTTAGCAGAAAGCCAAGTATTAATCACATCACTGCTGTAGAGACCCAACCTTTTGAAGGTATGAAAAATTCTTATCAAGGGGATTCGGACTTTTCCGATATATGGAACAAATTAGAAAATAACAATTGGAATTCTATGTTGGACTATTCCTGCAATGATGGATACCTCTTTTATCAAAAGAAATTGTGCATCACTCGACCCTTTAGACAAATTGTAATGGAGGAAATGCACCAACCACCATATATGGGACATAGGGGAGTGACTGCCACTTTACAAGTGATAGCAAGAGAATTCCATTGGCCTACTATAAGAAAAGATGTGGCTAAGTTCAAGAAAAGATGTGGCTAAGTTCGTAGCTGAATGCATCACTTGTCAGAAGATCAAGAGTTACACAGGCAAGACCCTAGGATTGCTTATGCCTTTGCCTATTCCTATGCAACCTTGGGAACAAATATCGATAGATTTTATAATAGGTTTTCCTACTACAGCGAATCAAAATGATATGATTTGGATGATAATAGATCGCTTTAGTAAGCAAGCTTATTTCATCCCATGCAAGAAGACTTTAACAGCTCAGCAGGCTACACATTTATTCATCAAGCATATCGTTGTTCATCATGGCTTGCCAAAGATTATAGTGTCTGATCGAGATTCAAAGTTTTGCAGTAACTTCTGGACTGCATTATTTCATAATCTAGACACTAAATTAGACTTTTCATCAGCTTTTCATCCAGAATCAAATGGACAAA
This sequence comes from Dipteris shenzhenensis, assembly GCF_047967505.1. NCBI lineage: Eukaryota > Viridiplantae > Streptophyta > Polypodiopsida > Gleicheniales > Dipteridaceae > Dipteris > Dipteris shenzhenensis. The sequence goes on from NC_141608.1 coordinate 56,478,966, forward strand.
CTGAAGTTACAAACAGTACTATTCTGGATATGATAAGAGCTTATGCAGGAAGTCAACCAAAGATACTTGCTCAAATTTAAGAACCATCCAAGAGAAGATGCTCAGTGGATGCCTGAGCGGTTCTTTTGAACCTCTAGACCTCCTTAGTTCCTATAATCAAACACGCAACTGAGGTTAGTTGCAATCCAAGCAAGAGGGATGTTACGGAAATTATATTTATGATATATATTGCTTTGGACATTATTATTATTAGTCGAGTGTGACTATGGCAAAGTACTCCATAGGAGCGCACCGGACGCGGTGGGGGTCTTAGTGGATACTTTGTGTGGTTAGTTGGGGACACCTGACTAGCTTGTGTTTTGCCATGCTAGATGATCGGTATTGTGGGTGATTCCATGTTAATACTGATGTCGCTAGTGTTATTGGTATTGTGCTTGATTATTGTGCTTTGAGCGTGGTTATGTTGGGATCGGTTGATTCGGTGATTCGTTCAATCGATTGTTAATAACTAATGTAATTGGCGGCTTGAGTACAAGTGATGGAACTCATAGCGAGGATTGGAGTTAGTGCTAGGGTACTGATCGAGGTGTCACAGAGTGCATTATATATGGTCTTGGGCCAATTTTGTATTTGTTTAATTATTGCAAGTTTGAGCAATATATTTTGTTGAGGACATAAATCATTTTGGGCCCTAAGATGGCTATGTAAAGCAAAATCCCTCATTTTTGGATGAGAGGGATAATTTTGGCTCCTTGGTGCTTTTATGAAAAATCATAAATACTCTAGATGAGGAAGCGTGAGCCACTCATCTAGGGGGGGAGATTGTACCCATTCTGCTGTCATTTTCATGGTGTGCTTGTGTTCTCTTACTCCAACTGATTAAGTTGTGAATTCGTGTGAAGATAATTACCTTCTGGTTTCACTTCTTGCATTATTTAAGTGTAGCTTATTGTACTTCTAGAATCTAGCAGCTAGCTATGCTAGCAAGTTGTACATTTGTGTACTTATACATATATTAATAAAACATTTATTATTATAACCACAATGGCGTGTCTTACGTGTCTTATCTTTAAGACACTTTAGACACTCAAGGGCTTGCATGAGGCTTGGAAGGTAGTTAAACAATAGTTTGTGGTGGTCAATGTCCCAATAATCCTGTAGTTCAAATGATGGTTACACTATTGAACATGAGAGAGGATGGGTATCTCCACTTAATTAAGGTCAAATAGATTATGGAGCAGCTTGAATAATGAGTAGAGAGGAATTGTAGCGAAAGGTAAGGGTGAGGTAGGGGTAAAGAGGTGTGTATCAAGGAACTTGATTAGGAGATTGGACTAGGAGGTATAAGGTTCGAATCATACGTGCTCCTTGTGTGGCTAGGCCACGGCTTGAAGCATGCATGTAGGTATGAGAAAGAGAGAAATATTGAATGCTAGTTGGAACAGTTGGGGCTTTGCAATTGGAGCTTTATGACTCTGCAGCCTCAATTGTTCCCACTAGCATTCAATATTTCTCTTCATTCAATATTTCTTGGGTAAGCTAACATCATAATAGCTTTGATTACTCTCTACTAGTATTGGAAGCACCCACATTGTTTTTGTGTGGTTAAAGGAAGGATCCATCACAAATGAAAAATCATGAACATTTATTCTAACCATTGTTCATGTGAGTAGCTTATTTTTGGATTTCTCTTACCTTCCATTTCAGTGTTTAAAGTTATAAAATGACATTAATTAGGCCAATTCATTCATAAGCAACTAGCGATCCTTTGAATCTAAACCATGGTTAACTTGCTTTGGCAACACAAATTGCGTAAATCCCATGGCAGTGAGCAGTTTTGGCTTATCCTGTTGTGGATTCTCTTAGAAGTATCAAACCTGCTTGAGAATTCTAGTAATGCATGGTTTGAAGGAGGTTAAGTGTTATTTTAGGTTTTTGCACCTTCTTTGGTATGAAGTTATCTTACAAGCATAATTATGAATGGTTGCTTATAATGAGTGAGGCCAAGGGGAGAGAAGAAGTACAAGAGAAGTAAGATTGCGTCTGGACCAAGAATAGAACATAAAATCATTGAGGTCAATCTTGAGTTATTATTAAATAAGGTGAGGGAGGATTTGAGTGACAAGGAATAAGAAGGTGGGAAGGAGGTTAATAATTAGAGTGGCCATGTAATTGAGTTGGGGAGGAGTATATTGAAAGTACGTGAAAAGGTACGGAGAAAAACAACAATGCAAGTGAGTAGACGGGGTTCAAGTGAGGTTTAGGTTAGTGGGTGGATGTGATCTTCATGTTGTTGGCCAGGTTGAGATTTCATATACATGATATATTTGCATTATAGCTGCTGGATTGCCGGTGAGCTTCAAGTGAGACACTTGTAGTGTAAGTAAAAAGGTAAATTGGATTTCTTGCATTAACCTAACATTTGACAAGGGGAAGGGGATGGGTATGAGAGAAATTTCCATGTGAGATCATGGAGGATGGTAGAGATGATATGAGAGTTTGTTTTTCGAGGTTAGAAAGATATTGCAAGGAAAGGACACAGCTTTTATTCCAAAGGAGTAAGCTTGATTATAACTTGGGTGTACCTACCTTTATGAAGACGGTGACAACCTTGTTGGAAAGGTCACCTCCCCATTTGTAAGCCCCCATATGAGGAGAGCATGGGGGAGGGAGACCTAGGGCATCTGCCCAAAAGAAAAGGTGAGGGAGGGAGCTGCCACATGGGCAGCACCTCACAGGGAATAGACAGCCAAAAGGGGCTGCCACATGGGCAGCACATGAGCTGCCATGTGGGCGGCACAGCAGCCTGGCAGAGGCACTTCAAGGCCTGTGTGTACAGGCGGCAACAGGCCCCTAACAGAGGCGCACAGGAGGCGGGACAGACGCTGCATGTGGCTTATCAAAGGAGGCTGCTATTAGGCAGGGACCTGCCTTTATATAGAGCTGGGTCCTTGCCTTGCCCGTGGGCCCAAAAGCCTCGGGTTGAGAGCCCTTATAAGGCTGGACCAGCCACAGACTGGTCGACCAGAATGGGGCAGGCTGGTCGGTTTTTTGCCAGCCCCTTGGGGTCCTATAAAAGGAGGGCCTCCAGGCCCTCATTATCCATTTCTCTGGAGCAGCCAACCACCAGCAGATTGGAGCAGCAGGAGGACCTTCCTTGGGCCTACATCCAGGAGGTGAAGGAGGCACATAGAAGCTGCAGACAAAGCTGAGAAAGGGCTGCCTACCTAGGCTGATGTACAGCTGGTGTTGAAGAGTCAAGATCTAGGATGTATTATCTGTTCCGTACAGATCCTTCAGAGTGGCCCACGCTTCAACTGACATGTCCGCCATCTGGATGTGAGGAATCATTGCATCCGCCGTTGTCCCAATGATCAGTACAAGGGCTTGAGCATCTTTGTCCTCCCATGCTTGGAGTTCTTTAACATCTACCGGCACCAAAATCATCCCCTTCTTATCCAATATGTCCTCGGGCTTTGCATCCACTCCTGACGTGATCTTCCACAGCTTCCGAGCCACTAAATGACTCCGGATCTTCACCTTCCACAAGGGATAGTTAGTCCTATTCAATTTCCCAGACTCTCCAAAGTTAGGGATAAAAGAAGAAAAATGAGTGGAGGAGGAGGAAGAAATAGCAAGGGCTGAAGAGGTGGTTGTCATTGACATCTCCACATTAGTGAGTCTCCTCCTTGGGCTCTGATACCATGTTAGAAACAGACCGGAAGAATGATAGAATAGCCCAAGTGCTCAAACAGTGTGTAGTGTAGATGGAATCACAAACTTCTTAAACTTACGTGCTTCAGATAGATGTGTAGACTCATCAATAGACAATGATCCAGCTAGATATAGAAATCACCAAAATAATATATTTTCGTCCAAAACTATGGACACAATACAAAAGAGAGAGATCCAAAGTCCCACTAGAGCGTGGTCCTTTGATCTCACCACAAAAGGTACTTCTACTATCTGCCGGATATCTCTAGACTCGAGCCCGCATGCTCCACCTTGAGCGTCTGTAGACTCTGTGTCCGAAATGATTCTCTCTACTGATTGACACTGGGCTGAAGATGCGGTACTACAATAAAGGTCCTGGCAGTAAACCAAGCTGCTGGTTGATGGAAGAGGGAGATTCGGTTCATGACCACATGACAACAGTCAAGGTGGTAAAAGATCAGCTAGCCACAATTGGTCAGAAGGTGGATTCAATCCAGTTGGCCTTGATGGTGCTTCGGATGCTACCACGGAGTTACCAAAGCTTCGTCACATCTGTGACAGCAGGAGAAGGGAGGAAGCCTCTAAACTTTGAGGAGTTGGGCCATTTATTGCTACAATAGGAGGCTCGGGAAAAACTCTATGAGAAAGGTGATGACAAGGCATTGTTGGGGAAGTACAAAGCCGGCAAAGGAAAGGGCAAGCCTAGCAGTGGCAAGCCCAAGAAGGATGATTCTGGAGATGACGAGGACACTTCAAAGAAGAAAAAGTAGAAGAAAAAGTGTTTTTATTGTGATCAGCCAGGCCATTTTACGAAGGAATGCAGAAAGAAGAAGGCAGATCAGAAAAATACGAACAAGGACAAGTCTGACTTAGATTCAGATGATAATACAAAAGCTTTGGTTAATGTGGCAGTCAGTGAAGCATTATTCCTGGTGACATCTCCATGTGTTGCCGAGGTAAAATATGCAGCCCCAGAAGTGACAGTGAGGATGCTTGATATTGAGATGTCGGCAGATGAGGAGTCCAAAACCTTTGTGAAGGTGAAGGACAGTAATCTGTGCTTGAACTCTTCCAGGTACTTGGCTGTTAATACTAACATGAGGGTGGATTCCAGGGAATGCCCTAGGGTGTCATGTTCAGATAGTTGCTGTAATTTAGAAGGGGACATTATAGGACTGCACAAGTCATTGATATGTGCCTCCATGAGGTGCATGGTTTGCTTTCAGAGTAAACACACAGGCATTTCAACGTTCTGGTATATACTAGATGTTATTGATTTGAGCCTTTTATAGCATGCTGTGGAGAAAATCTATTCTTCACGTCTCAAGAAATGAGAGATTGGAAGGAATGGGCCTTCTTCGAAGGCAAAAGGGGAAGTGAGGGTGCTTCTTCAAATCTCGGAAGCAAATTGCTGGAAGGTAATTATAGACATGGTGTACTGAAGCCAGAAGAGTACCTGCTGGAGAGCTCAGTAAGAGTTCATGGTCCAGGTTATGTGGAGATATTCTTGGGATTTCAATTCTTGAGATGGTTCTTTTGTTGCGGATCTTGCCAAAGGAAGGATGGGTTGAAACAGACCCTCAGAGCATGGTACCGAAGACTCCAGGTTGTTCACTCATTATGAGGGAGACAATTGGAAGATCGTGGCATTTGGATTGCTCGAGTTTGAATGTGGGAACATGACTGAAGGTGGTGGTGCTAGGAGGTGCTGCTAGAGATGGACCTATGTACTAGGATGGTGTGCGGTAGTGGAACCAAACCTGGTGGAGCAAGAAAAGATGTCGAGATCGAAATGTCCTAGAGGACTACGACAAGGGAGTTACTGGAGCATCGTCATCGATGTGTTGGCATTGGGCTGAGATGTGTCGGTGAGACCCCATCTATAAGCCCCCATATGAGGAGAGCATGGGGGAGGGAGACCTACGGCATGTACCCAAAAGAAAAGGTGAGGGAGGGAGCTGCCACATGGGCAGCACCTCACAGGGAAAGGAAAGCCAAAAGGGGCTGCCACATGGGCAGCACATGAGTTGCCATGTGGGCAGCACAGCAGTCTGATAGAGGCACTTCAAGGCCTGTGTGTATGGGCTAGAACAGGCCCCTAACAGAGGCGCACAGGAGGCGGGACAGAGGCTGCATGTGGTGCAGCAAAGGAGGCTGCTATTTGGCAGGGACCTGCCTTTATATAGGGCTGGTCCCTTGCCTTGCCTATGGGTCTAAAAGCCCCGGGTTGAGAGCCCTTATAAGGCTGGACCAGCCACAGACTGGTCGGCCAGAATGGGGCAAGCTGGTCGGTGGGGCCTATAAAAGGAGGGCCTCTAGGACCTCATTATCCATTTCTTTGGAGCAGCCAACCACCAGCAGATTGGAGCAGCAGAAGGACCTTCCTTGGGCCTACATCCAGGAGGTGAAGGAGGCACATAGAAGCTGCAGACAAAGCTGAGAAAGGGCTACCTACCTAGGCCGATCTACAGGAAGTAAGGTAGAGAGAATCATTGTGGACAGAACGTCTATAGACGCTCAAGGTGGAGCACGTGGGCTCGAGTCCAGAGATATCCGGCAGATAGTAGAAGTGCTCAAGGTGGAGCACGTGAGCGTCTGTAGACTTTGTGTCCGAAATGATTCTCTCTACTGATTGACACTGGGCCGAAAATGCGGTACTACAATAAAGGTCCTGGCAGTAAACCAAGCTGCTGGTTGATGGAAGAGGGAGATTCGGTTCATGACCACATGACAACAGTCAAGGTGGTAAAAGATCAGCTAGCCACAGTTGGTCAGAAGGTGGATTCAATCCACTTGGCCTTGATGGTGCTTCGGATGCTACCACGGAGTTACCAAAGCTTCGTCACGTCTGTGACAGCAGGAGAAGGGAGGAAGCCTCTAAACTTTGAGGAGTTGGGCCATTTATTGCTACAATAGGAGGCTCGGGAAAAAATCTATGAGAAAGGTGATGACAAGGCGTTGTTGGGGAAGTACAAAGCCGGCAAAGGAAAGGGCAAGCCTAGCAGTGGCAAGCCCAAGAAGGATGATTCTGGAGATGACGAGGACACTTCAAAGAAGAAAAAGTAGAAGAAAAAGTGTTTTTATTGTGATCAGCCAGGCCATTTTACGAAGGAATGCAGAAAGAGGAAGGCAGATCAGAAAAATACGAACAAGGACAAGTCTGACTCAGATTCAGATGATAATACAAAAGCTTTGGTTAATGTGGCAGTCAGTGAAGCATTATTCCTGGTGACATCTCCATGTGTTGCCGAGGTAAAATATGCAGCCCCAGAAGTGACAGTGAGGATGCTTGATATTGAGATGTCGGCAGATGAGGAGTCCAAAACCTTTGTGAAGGTGAAGGACAGTAATGTGTGCTTGAACTCTTCCAGGTACTTGGCTGTTAATGCTAACATGAGGGTGGATTCTAGGGATTGCCCTAGGGTGTCATGTTCAGATAGTTGCTGTAATTTAGAAGGGGACATTATGGGACTGCACAAGTCATTGATATGTGCCTCCATGAGGTGCATGGTTTGCTTTCAGAGTAAACACACAGGCATTTCAACGTTCTGGTATGTACTAGATGTTATTGATTTGAGCCTTTTATAGCATGCTGTGGAGAAAATCTATTCTTCACATGTCTCAAGAAATGAGAGATTGGAAGGAATGGGCCTTCTTCGAAGGCAAAAAGGGAAGTGAGGGTGCTTCTTCAAATCTTGGAAGCAAATTGCTGGAAGGTAATTATAGACATGGTGTATTGAAGCCAGAAGAGTACCTGCTGGAGAGCTCAGTAAGAGTTCATGGTCCAGGTTATGTGGAGATATTCTTGGGATTTCAATTCTCGAGATGGTTCTTTTGTTGCGGATCTTGCCAAAGGAAGGATGGGTTGAAACAGACCCTCAGAGCATGGTACCTGGAAGACTCCAGGTTGTTCACTCATTATGAGGGAGACAATTGGAAGATCGTGGCATCTGGATTGCTCGAGTTTGAATGTGGGAACATGACTGAAGGTGGTGGTGCTAGGAGGTGCTGCTAGAGATGGACCTATGTACTAGGATGGTGTGCGGTAGTGGAACCAAACCTGGTGGAGCAAGAAAAGATGTCGAGATCGAAATGTCCTAGAGGACTACGACAAGGGAGTTACTGGAGCATCGTCATCGATGTGTTGGCATTGGGCTGAGATGTGTCGGTGAGACCCCATCTATAAGCCCCCATATGAGGAGAGCATGGGGGAGGGAGACCTACGGCATGTACCCAAAAGAAAAGGTGAGGGAGGGAGCTGCCACATGGGCAGCACCTCACAGGGAAAGGAAAGCCAAAAGGGGCTGCCACATGGGCAGCACATGAGTTGCCATGTGGGCAGCACAGCAGTTTGGTAGAGGCACTTCAAGGCCTGTATGTATGGGCTAGAACAGGCCCCTAACAGAGGCGCACAGGAGGCGGGACAGAGGCTGCATGTGGTGCAGCAAAGAGGCTGCTATTTGGCAGGGACCTGCCTTTATATAGGGCTGGTCCCTTGCCTTGCCTATGGGTCTAAAAGCCCCGGGTTGAGAGCCCTTATAAGGCTGGACCAGCCACAGACTGGTCGGCCAGAATGGGGCAAGCTGGTCGGTTTTTTGCCAGCTCCCTGGGGGCCTATAAAAGGAGGGCCTCTAGGACCTCATTATCCATTTCTTTGGAGCAGCCAACCACCAGCAGATTGGAGCAGCAGAAGGACCTTCCTTGGGCCTACATCCAGGAGGTGAAGGAGGCACATAGAAGCTGCAAACAAAGCTGAGAAAGGGCTGCCTACCTAGGCCGATCTACAGGAAGTAAGGTAGAGAGAATCATTCTGGACAGAACGTCTACAGACGCTCAAGGTGGAGCATGTGGGCTCGAGTCCAGAGATATCCGGCAGATAGTAGAAGTGCTCAAGGTGGAGCACGTGAGCGTCTGTAGACTCTGTGTCCGAAATGATTCTCTCTACTGATTGACACTGGGCCGAAGATGCGGTACTACAATAAAGGTCCTGGCAGTAAACCAAGCTGCTGGTTGATGGAAGAGGGAGATTCGGTTCATGACCACATGACAACAGTCAAGGTGGTAAAAGATCAGCTAGCCACAGTTGGTCAGAAGGTGGATTCAATCCAGTTGGCCTTGATGGTGCTTCGGATGCTACCACGGAGTTACCAAAGCTTCGTCACATCTGTGACAGCAGGAGAAGGGAGGAAGCCTCTAAACTTTGAGGAGTTGGGCCATTTATTGCTACAATAGGAGGCTCGGGAAAAACTCTATGAGAAAGGTCATGACAAGGCGTTGTTGGGTAAGTACAAAGCCGGCAAAGAAAAGGGCAAGCCTAGCAGTGGCAAGCCCAAGAAGGATGATTCTGGAGATGACGAGGACACTTCAAAGAAGAAAAAGTAGAAGAAAAAGTGTTTTTATTGTGATCAGCCAGGCCATTTTACGAAGGAATGCAGAAAGAAGAAGGCAGATCAGAAAAATACGAACAAGGACAAGTCTGACTCAGATTCAGATGATAATACAAAAGCTTTGGTTAATGTGGCAGTCAGTGAAGCATTATTCCTGGTGACATCTCCATGTGTTGCCGAGGTAAAATATGCAGCCCCAGAGGTGACAGTGAGGATGCTTGATATTGAGATGTCGGCAGATGAGGAGTCCAAAACCTTTGTGAAGGTGAAGGACAGTAATGTGTGCTTGAACTCTTCCAGGTACTTGGCTGTTAATACTAACATGAGGGTGGATTCCAGGGAATGCCCTAGGGTGTCATGTTCAGATAGTTGCTGTAATTTAGAAGGGGACATTATAGGACTGCACAAGTCATTGATATGTGCCTCCATGAGGTGCATGGTTTGCTTTCAGAGTAAACACACAAGCATTTCAACGTTCTGGTATGTACTAGCTGTTATTGATTTGAGCCTTTTATAGCATGCTGTGGAGAAAATCTATTCTTCACATGTCTCAAGAAATGAGAGATTGGAAGGAATGGGCCTTCTTCGAAGGCAAAAGGGGAAGTGAGGGTGCTTCTTCAAATCTCGGAAGCAAATTGCTGGAAGGTAATTATAGACATGGTGTACTGAAGCCAGAAGAGTACCTGCTGGAGAGCTCAGTAAGAGTTCATGGTCCAGGTTATGTGGAGATATTCTTGGGATTTCAATTCTCGAGATGGTTCTTTTGTTGCGGATCTTGCCAAAGGAAGGATGGGTTGAAACAGACCCTCAGAGCATGGTACCTGGAAGACTCCAGGTTGTTCACTCATTATGAGGGAGACAATTGGAAGATCGTGGCATTTGGATTGCTCGAGTTTGAATGTGGGAACATGACTGAAGGTGGTGGTGCTAGGAGGTGCTGCTAGAGATGGACCTGTGTACTAGGATGGTGTGCGGTAGTGGAACCAAACCTGGTGGAGCGAGAAAAGATGTCGAGATCGAAATGTCCTAGAGGACTACGACAAGGGAGTTACTGGAGCATCGTCATTGATGTGTTGGCATTGGGCTGAGATGTGTCGGTGAGACCCCATCGATAAGCCCCCATATGAGGAGAGCATGGGGGAGGGAGACCTACGGCATGTACCCAAAAGAAAAGGTGAGGGAGGGAGCTGCCACATGGGCAGCACCTCACAGGGAAAGGAAAGCCAAAAGGGGCTGCCACATGGGCAGCACATGAGTTGCCATGTGGGCAGCACAGCAGTCTGGTAGAGGTACTTCAAGGCCTGTGTGTATGGGCTAGAACAGGCCCCTAACAGAGGCGCACAGGAGGCGGGACAGAGGCTGCATGTGGTGCAGCAAAGGAGGCTGCTATTTGGTAGGGACCTGCCTTTATATAGGGCTGGCCTTGCCTTGCCTATGGGTCTAAAAGCCCCGGGTTGAGAGCCCTTATAAGGCTGGACCAGCCACAGACTGGTCGGCCAGAATGGGGCAAGCTGGTCTGTTTTTTGCCAGCTCCTTGGGGGCCTATAAAAGGAGGGCCTCTAGGACGTCATTATCCATTTCTTTGGAGCAGCCAACCACCAGCAGATTGGAGCAGCAGAAGGACCTTCCTTGGGCCTACATCCAGGAGGTGAAGGAGGCACATAGAAGCTGCAGACAAAGCTGAGAAAGGGCTGCCTACCTAGGCCGATCTACAGGAAGTAAGGTAGAGAGAATCATTCTGGACAGAACGTCTACAGACGCTCAAGGTGGAGCACGTGGGCTCGAGTCTAGAGATATCCGGCAGATAGTAGAAGTACCTTTTGTGGTGAGATCAAAGGACCATGCTCTGGTGGGACTTTGGATCTCTCTCTTTTGTATTGCGTCCATAGTTTTGGACGTAAATATATTATTTTGGTGGTTTCTATATCTGGCTGGATCATTGTCTATTGATGAGTCTGCACATCTATTTGAAGCACATAAGTTTAAGAAGTTTGTGATTCCATCTACACTACACATTGTTTAAGCACCGGCTATTCTATCAGTCTTCCGTTGTGCGTACCCTCTATTGGTCTATTTCTAAGAAACCTCAACACAATGATAAATTGTTAACTACAATGTGGTTATTACCTCCAACCTCACTGAATTTTTGAAACATTAGTACGACTATAAACTTACAAGAAGCAATGCATATTATCGATCGCCTCATTACAATTATTGCAATTTAGAAAGATATATTGGAAGGAAAGGACTTCTTGTATTCCAAAGGAGTAAGGTTGATTATAACTTAGGCGTACCTACCTTATTAAGTTGACTACAACCTCAATACAATGATAGATTGGTAACTACAATGTGGTAACTGCCTCCAACCTCATTGCAGTTTTTGGAAGCTATGCAATTTATTGAAGATTAGTACAATATATAAACTTACAACAAGCTATGCAATTTATTGAAGATTAGTATAATATATAAACTTACAACAAGCTATGCAATTTATTGATAGTCTCATTACAATTATTGCAACCTCTAACCTCATTGCAATTATTGCAACCTTAGTGTGGTTATAAATTTACAAGAAGCATTTTATTGGTAATCTCATTAGCATCTACTTTTGTACTTAAAATTTTTTAAAATGGAGGTATGTAGACGAGGAAGTCTCTTTCACACACTCACCCCCCTATTTTAGGCTTCCATTCCTAGGTTTTCATGATGATGTATTTTCAAACGATCCTTTGATTATGTCACCACATATTCTCCCATTAAGCAATGAACACATGTATCCATTGGAGGATGTGATTTATATATGACTTTAGTATGACCGAATCCTCATTATGTGCATCACAAAAGCCATCCTCTTGTGAATGAGGATCTACATGCGTAGGCTATCACGTGGTAAAAGCAACACAAAATAGAAATAGCACAGCCCACCTACCACACATTCATAGTTGTTATCCATAGTAGTTGAGATTCTACATTAACTCGCAAAGCACTTAAACTAAGAGAAAGATGAAGTACTCCTTGCAAGAAAGAGCAATAGAAAATTGAGATGCTTTACCTTGGTGAATTTCTACCCATACAATCATTATAGTATTGCATAAAAGAAGTATTGATAAATTGATTCCCACAAATTTTCCTTCAAGAGAGGATATACCCAAAAGTTACTACAGTGTGCTCTCTCTCTCTCTCTCTCTCTCTCTCTCTCTCTAGGATATGTAGTACACTCAACATATCAGGAACATGCACGCGACCAAGGACAAGGAGGAGCCACATGTTTTTATAAGGAACATTTGCAGGATGCTATTGATGTATGCAAAGAAGATGCACACAAAAGGTTCATCTGGATTAAACTGAAAAAGAAACGCTTTCCATTTTATATTGCAGGATGTTATATGCCGCATTATGAGTCACCATACTACCAAAGGTATGAATTGACCTCTCAGAACCATTTGGAGGCCTATGTATTGATGTGTCCATGTTTAGCAAGGAAGGGCATACCATGCTTGTAGGGGATATGAATGCATGTATAGGGGAATCACAATTCCAGCACATTACATAAGATGAGCTCAGTAAAGATGGCAAGACTGACATATATCCCAAGTGGTATAGATACTCTAATGACATGATAATAAACTCACATGGTAGAGTGATGAGAAGCTTAATTAATGGGGTCCATATGCTAGTGCTCAATGGAACATGTCGATTCCAAGAAACATGCACACCCTCTTGCTACACACCAAGCAAGAGATCCAACTTACTTGACTATGCTTTGGTTAGTCTTGATGCAAACCATTATGTTAATGCTTTCTCCAATGGACCCAAGTCCATACAATCGGATCACACTCCTTTGCATGTGGAACTAAATATACGACACAATAGAGAGCAGGCAACCATGGATTCCTCTAACTAGATGTTTCAAATTGATCAAGAGAAAAAGGAGCAATATACAATGATTTTTGGGACACTGATGTCTCATACACATATGGTCACACGGAGGCATTGAAGGACACAAGGAAAGATATATTGCAAGGAAAGGACCAAACTTGTATTTGAAAGGAATAAGCTTGATTACAACTTAGGCATACCTACCTTATTAAGATGACTACATTCTCAATACAATGATAGATTGGTGTGGTAACTACCTCCAACCTCACTGCATTTTTTGCAACATTAGTATTATATATAAACTTACAAGATGCTATGAAATTTATTGATAGTCTCATTACAATTATTGCAACCTCTAACCTCATTGCAATTATTGTAACCTTAGTGTGGTTATAAACTTACAAGAAGTAATATATTTTATTGGTAACCTCATTGCATGTACTTCTATACTTAATTTTTTCCTTAATGGAGGTATGTAGATGAGGAAGTCTCTTTCACACACTCACACACCCATTTTAGGCTTCCATTCCTAATTTTTCATGATGATATATTTTTAAATGATCCTTTGATTTGATGAAATATGTCACCTCATATTCTCCCATTAAGCAATGCACACTTGTATCCATTGGAGGATGTGATTTCAATATGACTTGTGTATGACCAAATCCTCATTATGTGCATCACAAAATCCATCCTCTTTTGAATGAGGATCTACATGCATAGGCTATCACGTGGCAAAAGCAACACAAACTATAAATATCATACCCCACGTACCACATTCATAGTTGTCATCTAGAGTAGTTGAGATTCTACATTAATTGGCAAAGCACTTAAACTAAGAGAAAGATGAAGTACTCATTGCAAGAAAGAGCAATGAAAATTGAGATGCTTTACCCTAGTGAATTTCTACTCATACAATCATTATAATATTGCACAAAAGAAGTGTTGAGAAATTGATTCCCAAAAATCTGCCCTTCAAGAGAGGAGATACCAAAAAGCTACTACAATGCTCTCTCTCTCTCTCTCTCTCTCTCTCTCTCTCTCTCTCTCTCTCTCTCTTTCTCTCTCTCTCTCTCCATCCAAGATATGTACTACACTCAATATATCACTAACATGTAGGTCACGAAGGACAAGGAGGAGTAGCATGCATTTGTGTGCATGCTATTGATATATGCAATGAAGATGCACACAAAAGGTTCATCTAGATTAATGTAAAAAGAGAGGCTATCCATTTTATATTACATTATTTTATATGAGTCACCATACAAGTGGATGCCTCAGATTCGTTCAAAAGCCTATGTATTGATGTGGTGGCCACATTTAGCAAGGAAGGGCATGTCATGCTTGTAGGGATATGAATGCATGTATAGGGGAGTCAGAATCCTAGCCCGTTGCAAAAGATGAGGAGATTAATATAGATGTGGTATAGATACTCTACTGACATGACAATAAACTCACATGGTAGAGCGATGACAAGCTGAATTAATGGGTTGCATATGTTAGTGCTCAATGGAACACATTGATTCCCAGAAACATGCACACCCACTTCCTACATAGCAAGTGAGGGATCCAACACTTGACTATGATTTGGTAAGTCTTGATGCAATCCATTACGTTAATGCTTTCTCCAGTTGACCCAAGTCCTCAAAATCAAATCACACTCATTTGCATGTGGAACTAAGTATACAACACACTAGAGATCACACAACCATGGATTCCTCTAGCTAGATGTTTCAAATTAATCAAGAGAAAATGGAGAAATATACAATGATGTTTGGGACAGCCATGTCTTATACACATATAGTCACATGGGAGGCACTAAAGGAGACAATTCTCACTACTACAAACTTAGTTTTGGGTCAGGAAAAATATAGAGGTACACATCAAGGGGATGCCACAAAAAAAATGTTTTGACAGTAAATGTACAAATGCCTGTAGAAAACTCAAAAAGATGCTAGAGGGGCTTGAACAAAGACTAATAAACAAACACTTTCATACTATTGTGCGCAAGAAAAGAAGAAAATATGTCATGGAGAGAAAACATACTAATGCAATAGATTTTGGAAAGCACTCAAAGAAGGCATAGAGAAGAGTGCGAACAAGAAACAAACATATTATTGGGGATTTCATAGAAGAGGATATACTATCCTACATTAAATAGTAGTACACCCACCCAAATGCTCACTCTATGACTAGCAACGTAGTCAATGACACAGTACACAAAATTTTCTCCCAGTAGGATGTGAAGAAAGAGTTAAGGGAAATTGGAAAACCTAGGACACTTTGCATGTGTGCATAATTTATCAAGTGGTCTAATGAACATACACAAGAGTGCATGTCAGTGATTTTAAATCATGCCCCAGAACATGGCTTCCCAATGGAATGGCAAGATAATTGGATGAAGCCAATTTATAAGGAAGGGGACAAAAATCTACTGACCAATTATCGAACCATTATGGTAGCCTCAACATGGCCAAATTATATAGCACTATTGTGGAGCAAAGCTGAGCACTTGGGCAGAGGCGGAGAAAACAAGAGCTACTGTGGCCAAGTTGGCTTTAGACCTAAACATTGCACTATAGATCATCTTGTGACTCTACAAATTTTGATGGAGTAAAGCCACCTAAACAGCAAGACACTCTACTATTGTTTTATAGACTTTAAGAAGGCTTTTGATACCATACGCGAGATAGTTTATGGGAACGAATAAACCATCTAGGGGTACCACAATAGTTAAAAATGGTGGTGTACAAGCTATATGAGAGGTTAATATGCTAACTTGAAATTCAAAAATGGTATATCTGAAAAATCCTACAGTAATATGGGGGTCAAACAAGGTTGTCCACTCTCACCTACTTTGTTTGGACTATGCATTGATAGACTAAAAGAGATGGTCAAGGAAATCACATGTAAATAATGTTTAAAAAGGACTCTGCATCAACCACTTTACTATGCTACTGTTACTATACATAGATGATGTGGTCCTTTTGGCACGTGATGAAGCTACCTTGCAAAAGCTAATGAGTGTACTACATACCTTATGCATGGAAAGTGTCCTGACTATAAATGTGATCAAAACTAAGCTAATGGTGGACAAAAAGCAGCATCCAAACACTCCCTCTTGCATTATGTACATAGAGGTGGTCTCATCTTGTAAATATCTTGGCATTGATATACCTGCCAATCATATTGGAGCCAATATAGACGCAAGGAGACAACCCCACTCAAGCATACATAAGCATGCCAATGCCAGCCCATGCCCAAATGAATATAGCACATCTTCATACAAGATCACACTAGCTTGAACAGCATGGTAAAAGGTCCCAAGGCAAGAAAGAATATGCAAATTCTGTGACATGAATGCAATGGAAACAAAAGAACACCTGGTCATGTTTTGTCCTTGATATTCACATATTCAAGAGGGTTTGAGTAAACTCCTTAATGGCCATTCACAATTGCCACAAGTTTTGCTCATAGCTACACCAACTATTTTGGGGGCTTTCATCGCCGAACTCTTCAAGCATAGAATTGATCTCGAGTCACTTAATGACATCCAATCATCTTTTTGCCATCTCCATATTTACCCTTCCATAGTAAGGGATCCTTGCAAAAATATAATAAATGTTACTTGTAAAAATGTTATTCTAAGATAGGGAGAATGGAGTGATAAGATCTCTAAGCTTCTGTTTCATTGTAGCTTGTCATAAACCATGCTTTCTTAGATACAATATGCAATGATGACCTAAATGTGAGAAAGAGAGAGAGAGAGAGAGAGAGAGAGAGAGAGAGAGAGAGAGAGAGAGAGAGAGAGAGAGAGAGAGAGATCTATAATGTCCATGAGGTGCCTTGAAGGCATATGGGTCAAAAGCAAATACATCTCTAATGTGCCAATACAATAAAGCATAAAAAGATAAATACAATGGACTTGGTCCTTGTAGTATTTTACATAACTAAGATATGTCTCCTCATCATGATGAATAAGAGGACAGCTTGCAAAACTTGTCGATTCTTCTCTTGCAATAGATTGCTCTTTTTCCTTCTTGAGATGTTTTGACTTTGGCTAGTTCTCTTTTCTTTTCCTTCAGTTTCATTGGATTCCATTGTTTGATATCTTTGAGTGACTATGATTGCTACAAGCCTACAATTTTGTTTTGTTTAGTACAATACTTCATGATGGCTTGTTGGCTTCTATAGACCATGACTCGTTAGTGTCTATAAATGGGAGGGATTGAGGCATTGATCTTTGCATTTGCTCATTGATATAATCTTAAGTCTCAAGAGGTTCAATTACATCGACTTGATTTCATCCTTTGGGAAAGCCATCAGCCCAAATTTAGCATGATATACCTTGACATATACACCTACACCAAAATAACACGAATATCCCAACTGCACCAAAGAAGAGAAACATCTTTTAATATGAGTGGTTACACCCACATTGAAGCCATCCCCAATCAGCTATGACATACAATACACACAGCTAGAGATCAGCACAAAAGTAGTCACTTCTACATGCATGGAACGTAAAACATCCTAGAAACAACCATCTTAAAGGTGAAACCAGCTGTGTTGGTTAAATGTTGTCGATAATGGACTAGACCACCTAGGCAGGTGATCATATGTTCACTACTCCCATGATCCTCTCTCCACCTCTCTAATGCCGTTGCCTTGCAAGACCAGAAAAGATGCAAGTTCAAGAACCCACTAGCTCTGGTCAATACACAATTCAAGCCCCTTACGCTATCCATAAATACAATGCCCAAATGTCCTGCTAGCTTCATTATTAATTACCTAAGCCGATCTATCACACGAAGTCTAGCTCTAGTCAATACGTAATTCGGGCCCTAGGTCACCTTTAAATATACCAGCCAATCAAGCAACCTATAAAAATCCTGCTGGCTTTTATTATCAATTACTAAACCACATGTATTACGACATGGCGAAGGAGGAAAATGCCATCCAAGACAACTCAGAGCATTAAATTTTGTAAGAATGTTTTGAGGCTTGGAGGCTTACTTGCAAAAGTTGTGCAAACCAAAGGTCAGTCCAAAAACCTACCCTAGGGCCCACACAACACTTCTTTTGTGCCATAATAATGCAAACTACCAAAGGGAAAGAATGTGATAGGCACCAAATGGATCTACATGATCAAGCGAGAGTCTGAAAACAAATTTAATAAGCTGAGTTTAAAAGGTTATGGCTAGCGAAAGGGTGAAGGTAATTGCTTACTTTGAAAACTTTGCACGTGTCGCAAATGTCAAAACCCTAAGGACTATGTGTTCGCAAAAGAGGGCTTTCATAGTGGATATCTGGATAGGAAGTCTATGTTGAGCAAACCTCCTTTTAGAACTTTCTTCAAGAAAATAATGGTCTATTCCGCTTGCACTTTCAGGATCCATGTACCAAGGGGTTCCTTTTTGACTCCTTGGTTCGCCCAACGGGGATGTACGACAGCCCTTGTTGGGGGCCAGACTTGTCGGATACAGAGTGGGCCATGTGGAGTAGCTACAGGTTCTCATGTTATCATGGATGATTCGTGGTAAGCCATCCGTTCCTCATCAGATCATTCAGGCCGAGTTTGGGTCACCCCCTTTACAACTAGATGCTACATTTCAGATCATCACATACCTGTACCGAGTCAGGAAATATGGGGATTACACCTCGGGGCGTAGCAGGCTACCATGGATAGCTCTATCCTCTTCTATGGCACATAAATTTGAAATTTTCTTTCTTCAAAACTTGTAAAAAATTGTTTAGAATGTTTTTAAAACTCTTGCCGATGTAGTGGAGGAGAATGACAGCTAAAAATGGTAAACATCCTAGAAAAATTTACACACAGTTGGGCGAAGAATCCATGTTCTCACAACTTCACAAGTGACTCTTGATCTAGTATCTAGAGTCATTGGGCTTGTAAAAGGTGATACCCTCAATGATGCAAATAATGAATTAAACTCAAAAAAGTTGCACAAAGTTTAAGTATATCCTGCCCCCATTAGCTACCAATGTACTAACCATGGAATGCACCACCTTTAGTTGGGAATCTTATATAAGGTATCATCAAAAGTAATCAACATTTGATAAGAATTCTCCTTCCCATAATTGAGGTGTGTTTTTGGAATGGAAGAGACTAAACCCATGCCATAAATATGCCCTTTTCAACGCTATTTAACCGCTCACAATTCCATTCCTTGGCTAAGAATTAGGTTTTAGATGATGTCGCCCTAAATTACTCTTACAAGACAATAATGAAGCATTCATAAGGCATCATATACATATAAAAATAAAGGCATCTTACAAGTATAAGGCCTCATTTCATTTAATTTTTTGAGATAATTCTGAATTTTTCTTTCTTCAAAATGTGCAAAAAACTATGACATAGAATGTTTTAAAAACTCTAACCGATGTAGTGGAGGAGAATGGCAGCTAAAAATTGTAAATATCCTAGAAAAATCCACACACAATTGGCGAACAATCCATGTTATCACAAATTCACAAGTGACTCTTGATCTAGTATTTGGAGTCATCGGGCTTGTTAAAGGTGATTCCCTCAATGATGCAAAGAATTAATTAAATTCAAAAGGTTGCACAAAGTTAAGGTATATCCTCCCCCCATTAGGCACCTAGGTACCAACCATTGAATGCACCACCTTTAGCTGGGAACTGTATATATAAGGTATCATCCAAAGTAATCAACATTTGATAAGACTTCTCTTTCTCATAATTGAGGTGTGTATTTGGGATGGAAGAGACTAAACCCATGCCATAAATATGCCCTTTTCACTGCTCTCTAACCACTCACATTTTCCTTCATTGGCTAAGAATTAGATGATGTGGCCGTAAATTTTGTTACAAGACACTAATGAAGCGTTCATAAGGCATCATATACATATAAAAATCAAGGCATCTAATAAGTATAAGGCCTTATTTCATTTAATTTATGGAGATAATTTGGAATTTCTCTTTCTTCAAAATTTGCAAAAAACTATGTAGAATGGTTTTTCAACTCTAGCCATGTAGTGGAGGAGAATGAGTTAGCTTAAAATTGTAAACATCCTCGAAAAATCCCCACACAGTTGGCAAAGAATCCATGTTATCCCAAATTCACAAGTGACTCTTGATCTAGCATTTGGATTCATTGGGTTTGTTAAAGGTGATTCCCTTAATCATGCAAATAATTAATTAAATTCAAAAAACTTGCATAACATTTAGGTATGTCCTCCCCCCATTAGCTACCTAGGTATTAACCATTATTGTCTTTGTGCCAACATGGACTTAGGTAGTACAAAATGTGTGTGTAGAGTAGCGGCAAAGCTCCGCTTGTACTTGCATAAGGCTAGGAATAATCTCTCTTAGGAATCCTACATGCAAGTTCTACTTGCAACTCCTACATGCAAGTCCTACGTGCAATTCCTACATGCATGTTCTACTTGCAACTTCTACTTGCAACTCCTACATGCAAGTTCTACTTGCAACTCCTACATGCAAGTCCTACATGCAACTCCTACATGCAATTCCTACATGCATGTTCTACTTGCAACTTCTACTTGCAACTCCTACATGCAAGTTCTACTTGCAACTCCTACATGCAAGTCCTACATGCATGTTCTACATGCGAGTTCTACATGCAACTCTTACATGCAAGTCCTACATGCATGTTCTACATGCGAGTTCTACATGCAACTCCTACATGCAAGTCCTACATGCAATTCCTACATGCATGTTCTACTTGCAACTTCTACTTGTAACTCCTACATGCAAGTTCTACTTGCAAGTCCTAGATGCAACTCCTACATGCAATTCCTACATGCAACTCCTACATGCAATTCCTACATGCATGTTCTACTTGCAACTTCTACTTGCAACTCCTACATGCAAGTCCTACATGCATGTTCTACATGTGAGTTCTACATGCCACTCCTACATGCAACTCCTACATGCAACATGCAACTCTTACATGCAACTTGCAACTCCTAAATGCAACTTCTATATGCAAGTTCTACATGTAGAGAGAGAATGTCTTATAATTCCTACCTCCAGAGAGAGAAGCTCTCCAACTTGTATAAATACCCCATAATGGAATGAAGCCCACACTTTTTCGGGCATTGTGTTGAGTTCTACTTTGGTATTCCAAGTAATTGTCTCAAGTTCCATGCTTCCTTGCACTCCACATCTTAAAGCATTTCCTAACCTTGCAACTCCTCCTCCCCTCTCCTCCAACCTTGCAACCCATCCTCTCCCTCTCCTCCTCCCTTCTCCTCCTCCCTTCTCCTCCTCCCTCCTTCTCCTCCCTTGCAAGCCATCCCCTCCCTCTCCTCCTCCCTCCTCCTCCTTCTGTGAAGAGAGTGGGAGAGAAGTAAGGAGTCTCACTTGCAGCTTTCTCACATACACAATGGGGGAATACACACAAAGGTGGAGGCTAAAAATAGTTATCCTCTTCTTAGTTGTGAAAGCCAAAAGAACTCTCTCTCTTAGTACAAAAGAAATAGGTGAACCCTATATGTGGGTCTCAAACCAAACTCAGCTAACCTAGGTGGTATACTAACTGAGCCACTAAATAGAGTACATAAAGATACTTATCATCAAGCTATTAATCATGGGTGGTGTACCAACCGCATCTGCAGCTAACAAGTTGGTGAGATAACTGCACAATGGTCACCCTGGCATATCATGAGTGGAGCTCGATATCTCAACACTCCCCCTCGAGCTCAATCCTAATTCTTGCACACCAAGTAGGTCTGTGAACTTGCACAGCTTCTTTGCACCCAATGCCTTCGTGAATATGTCAGCTACCTGATCCTTTGTGCTAACATAAACTAGATCAATAAAATCTACTGGAACCTTCTCCCACACATAGTGATAATGCACCTCAATGTGCTTTGTTCTAGCATGATAGACTGGGTTATTTGCCAAGTGTATACTGCTCATGTTGTCATAATAAATGACAACTCTGTCCCATCTATAGACTGATGCATATCATAAAGTAGCTTATGCAACCAAGCTACCTCACATGCAGCCATTGTTGCACCCTTGTATTTAGCCTCTGTGCTTGACAAGGCAATTGTAGGCTATTTCTTACTGCTCCAAGTGACTGCAGCACTCCCAAAAGAGAACACATATCCACTGGTAGATCGTCTATCAGAAATTCTATCAGCCCAATCAGCATCAGTGTATCCATGCAACTGTATCTAAACCCTAGTCTCATAAAATAGTCCATACTGCAATGTGGGTTTCACATACCTCACTATGCATCTAGCTACATCCAAATGCAGTTTCCTTGGAGCCTGCATAAAGTGACTTACCAACCCAATAGCATAGATCAAATCTAGCCTGGTAATAGTCATATAAATCAAACTTCCTACTATGCATCTATACATAGTAGGTCTTCTAGAATCTCACGTGCATCTATGCTCAGCTTCACATTCTGCTCCAAAGGAATTGAAATAGGCTTACAGCCTGTCATCCCATATTTGGACAGCATGTCCAATCCATACTGCCTTTGCAAGAGCCATATCCCACTTGTGGATCTAATCACCTCAATGCCCATGAAGTAACGCAACTCTTCCAAATCCTTCATCTCAAACTTCTGCTTCAATAGCATTTTCACATGAAGGATATCTTCATCACTATCACTTGTGATGATTAAATCATCAACATAAATGACAAGTAGCATAATGCCTTTCTCTGTTTTTTTGACATAAAATGAGAAATTGCCTTGGAAATCTGAAAGCCAATAATGACAAGATATGGTCCTATCTTGTCAGACCATGCTTTGGGTGCTTACTTTAAGCCATACAAGGCTTTCTTCAACCTACAAACAAACTCAGGATGAACAGCATGCACATAACCTGTCGCTGCTCCCTATAGACCTCTTCTTGCAAATCACCATGCAAGAAGGCATTCTTTACATCCATATGATGTAGAGACCATCCCTTTGATGCAGCCATAGTAATGACTGTTGTTACAGCTGCCATCCTTGCAACCGGACTGAATGTTTCTTCATAATCAATGCCATATGTCTGTGCATACGCCTTGACAACTAATCTTGCCTTGTATCTGCTCACAGAACCATTTGCATTGTGCTTCACCTTATAAACCCACTTGTAGCCAATCGCATTCTTGTCTTTAGGCAAAGGCACCAATTCCCATGTAGCATTTGCTTCCAAGGCATCCATTTCTTCATCCATGGCTTTCTCCCATTTTTTATTCCCCATGGCTTGCTCAAAAGAAGTGGGTTCTAGTTCATGTATCACTTTGACCATGTAGGCATAGTGAATGGCTATAAATCCATCATATTTCAGCCTATCCACAGGATAACTCTAGTAGACCTGTGCAAAATAGGCTCACTACCAAGTGCTCTCAAAACATCCCTTGTCTTCCTTACTCCAGGTGTAACAATAGAAGGTATACCCAACTCATAATCAAGGCTCTATTCTGAGCCACTGGATTCACCATCCACATAAGAGTGACCTGCATTCATCACATCAACCATGGGCTGATCTACTTTCTCTTTTCTCTTTCGTGATACTTGCATACCACTATCTGCAATGCTTTGATGAGATTCAACTGATCTCAATCTGCTTGTCCATGGTGAAGTATGTGAATCACTGCTAGAGGACAATGTAAGTCCACTAATATTTTGTGATTGCTGCTGTGAATTCTATGTAGCATTACCTTTTTTTACATCTACATCATCAATCAAATTTACTAAAGATCATGAAAATATTTTTTCAAATGGTTCAATCTTGAAGGTGGAAATGGAAGTTACAAATCAGATGAAGGAGCTCGATGGCACCTTCAGGAGAAAGAGCGCAAACCCTTTTCCGATTTCTTTGAACTCGATGTTTCAACTGCATATCTCAGAAAGTGCAATCCGCATACCTTATAAAATGCAGTCTTGCTTTCTTCTTGAAAGACCATCAATCTTCAATCTTGTCAGGCAGACATTGAAGGCACAAAAGCAAATGATCTAGACGACACGAGTCTAGATCTCTATCAACTGGGAGTTCACCGCTTGTGTGGCCCTTAAGCTCTATTTTCTCTACAATAATATTGAAATCCATTTGAAATCGAGCCAATAATTTTCTACTTGTCGTTTGAATGCCTATTGCAACCTTCCAAATAAGAGAGAGATCAGCATATTTTTTGTTTTGATGAGTGTGGGTAAAGTCTTACCGGAAAAGAGAGCAATGATAGGATGCTTGCAGAACAATGGATGTCGGTAGAGATCGATCAATATCAACGATTCAGCCGACTCAATACCCTATCTAAGAGGAATTGTCCATTCAAAGATTTAAGTTCAAATCATTTGATTTTGGTGGTGATCAGATTGCACAGATAGTCTCGAAGGATTACTATACATGCTGAGGTATGGCTAAAAGTTTTATTTGAATTTTTCAATTTGTTCAAAGCCCTTCACCGACCTCTAATTCTCTCTGGATTACTTTGCTAACCTGTGACACAAGGATTCACTTCAAAATACTTTTCTTTCAATGGGATAGACTCCGTTGTTGTAATTTGTGCATTTCTGATTGGATTGATCGTACTTTGAGGTAGTGATGATGTGATTATTGATGGGAGATTATGTAATGAGTGTTGCTTGATTCATTGTCATGCCCTTAATTGGTGGATACTCAACGGAGCGCAACGAGTATTGCTTGTAATTTGATTGAGTTTCTATCTTCATCTACAAATATGATTGACGTGGATTTTCATGTCTTCCATGAGCAAAATATTTGCATACTTTACATAGCTTAACATGATGTATTCATAATGTTGCATGCATGTCTAGAAATGTTGACGATAATTTCATGCTTGCAAACACTGCATGGTTTGTGCATAAGGACCAACTTTCAATACTGATTTGTAATTGCAATGTACTTTGAAGAAGGGAATATAGTAAGAAAGTATTTATCAAGTCCACATAAATGTTGTTGAAGACCAACAATTGACACCGAGTCCACTAAAATAGTGCATTTGAAGGAGTGGAGCAAGCTTGGTTGGAACTAGATTGAAATAATGGAATATGTATCACTTGGATGGAAGCGTCACTGCAATTTCATTACTGATGGAGGGAAAGACATAGATGCATCTTCAGATTTTGAATATAGCAGAAAGATATTGACATAAATATCTTAGTCTTTGAATGATTGTTGAATCTTTGTGAAGGACTAACTGTGCTCTAACCTCCCAAGAAGTGGGTAATTTTTCCTTGGAAACTTTTTAATGAAGAAGCTTGACAAACATGAGGTGAGCTCATAATGGAAACACATTTTTTGTCACGAAAACATCATTACAATCCAAAATGGTATGATGGGGACACCATAATGGAAGCTCATCAAAGAACTCTCATGTTGACCTTGTAAGTTTTATGACAAATTTGTGAGAAGAATATATTGACACAATTTAAGAGCATAAGCATGGAGCTTGAGCATGCAAGCATAAATTGTAAGGTGGTAAAGATAGGGTTTTAAACTTCTATGGATTCTATTATAAGGTGTGCTTCATTGACTCAAGTTGGCCCTTTAAGTTCCCTAGTTGGATTGAACCGTTTCAACTATCTAGCATGGACCTATTCATCTCATATTCAATCTGCTTAGGTGTCTTTGATATTGGTTTTCATAAGGTAAACCAATTGATGTTAAAATTCCATGTTCTTATCGTTTAAGGTGCTTGTCAAACCACTCTTCCCGTCTCTATTGTATTGCGTCTCTTGTTTCGTAAGCTAGAAATTTCATCCTCTTTAGCATCATCATTATTTCCTTTAAGGAGTACTTTCACTCCATCTTCAATTGAACTACCACTTGCTAGGATTGAAGTTCCAACTTAGTTGAGATTATTTCTTTTTGTTCGTGAAGGGACTTGAATGGTGATCCATTGGAAGTCACTTTATGAGTTGTGCAATACACTTACAATAACTTCTTGTACTAGTTTGTCCTATGTAGGTTACATCTCTTGGTTGAGATCTTATAAATAACCTTATTGATCTTGTTGACGTTGACCATTGATTTGGGATGTCACGAGGTACTCTTTTTATGTTTGATCTCATAAGCCTCATTTAGAGCCCTAATTGTGTCATTTAGAAAAGGTGTGCCTCCTAGACACCAATTGTATTGGGCATGTGAATCTTACAATGGAGCCTTATTTTTGGCAGTCATAACATAAGGCACAAGCTTTCAACCATTTGGTGACATAGTCTACAACCACTTAGATGCATATCTTGCAGTATAGAAAGAAAGCATTCAATGCACTGTGAATCCATTTAAAGCTAATTAAATGGATATCTATTCCTTAAGAGCAAGAAGATATTTTCCAAGAGACCACAGCATTAGTATTCTTTTCACAAGTACCACGTGCTTAATTTATTACAAAAAATATACATCTGATAGCACCCAAGCATAGATGAATGCACATAGCTCAAGGGAGAGTAAATAAATTGAGTAGGGGGAGAACAAATGGGAAAAATGGTGTAGTGGCAAGTGGTGGAGGAGATCCAAGGCAGGGTGGGAGTAGAAAATGGGGCAAAAGTGAGGTGGTGCTACAAATGCATGGAAAGGGAGCTCTAGGAGGTGTTGGAAGCAAGTACGTGAAAAGAAAACAATCCAATTGTGGAGAGAGTACCATCAAAGTTGAGGAGGTGTCCATGAGAGTAATAATGAGGGAGGAGGCATTGGGGCGGTGTGAAAAGAGTAAGAGTGAAAAGAGTAGTCATGGGAGATGGAGAGGAATAGGTGAGTTCATATGCATGGGCAAGATTAAGCACATGCGATGGGGTTGCAAGACTATCATTCATGAGGATGTACTCAACAAGCATGTGGGAGGAGAAGTATGAGGTCTATAGAAGAGTAAAACACAATGATTATATGTGGGGTGGGAGGATGGAGACTCAATCCTTGCATTTAGAGGGGGAGAGGAGGTACACATTTAAGGGAGAGGCCTAAGATATTCATGACAAGGTGCTCCTTTTAGTTTCCCTTGCTTTGAACTTTGTGCAAAACTAGCTTCCCTCTTTTCCTTTTGTGTGTGTGTGAGTGAGTGAGAGCTTGCATGCATGTATTCGTATGCGTGTTTGTGTGCATGCATGTGTGTATGACCACATCCACCCCATGTATACAACTTTGTTGCCTCACCTACTCGTCCCTATCACTCCACCTACTAATTTCATTGGCCACGTGGGCAGACCCCTTTTAGGTTTATCCTAGTAATTCCCACTCATTAAGATTTCCCAGCCTCCTTTTTCCAATTACAAAAAACACAAATACCATCAATCCAAAGGGTCCCCCCCTTAATATTTAATGACCAAAGGGGCGAAAAAACATGTCAAACTTAGTATAAAAAGAACCATCGTAGTCAACAACAAGTACTACATCGTTATACCACATAATCACCCACATCCTGCAATACACAATGTTGTAATAGAGAGAACATGTTACGGTTGGCGGACCTAACATGTCATTTGGGGATGTTGGGATGTCCCGATGGAGAGCTCAACCTCCAAGCAACTCGTGGTAGAGAGCAATGCAAGCGGAATGCTGTCCACGATCGTCAGGGAAAAAATGGTGTATAATGCGTGATCGACCATGCAATTCATATCCAATGGTGACAATACTTTGCACGCACCGAGTTGTTGCAATCGTGTGAGAAGAAAAGGGGAGAGAAACATGGAGCGTGGTGAAGGGGAAGGGTGTAAGAGTGGCACACAAGAAGGGAAATAAGGAGAAAGAGAGAAGACACCAAGACTAATCGTTCACTAACAAGCACTATTAGAGCACTAATACAGTAGTACCAAGCACTTGGACTATATCAAGTTATAGCATAGCCATGGAGAATACTATTACAACACTATTAGAGGACTAACATGTACTTGAACTCTTGAGAAGTTCCAGTGTAGCTCTGACCAACACTAAGTGTACTAACAAACACTATTAGAGCACTAATAGAGTAGTACTAGGCACTTGGACTATATCAAGTTATAGTTCAAGCATAGCTCTGACCAACACTAATAGTGCACTAACAAGCACTATTAGAGCACTATTAGGGCACTAACAAGCACTAATATAGCACTATTAGAGGGCTAACAGGTATTGGAACTCTAGTAAGTCACTAGCATAGATCATACCAACTATTAGTGCACTAAGAAGCACTATTAGAGCACTATTAGATCACTAACAAGCACTATTACACCACTATTAGAGGACTAAAAAGTACTGGAACTCTAGTAAGTACTATGATTAATATTAATCAGTTTATAAATTTCATTTACCTTACAATTGTGTTCTTTTTGAATCAGTCTCAATATCGAAAGTTGATTTAGCCTTTTCTCTTCTTGCTCCTGTCCTCCATAAAAAGAGTTAGATTCTCTCAAAAGTATACAAGTCAATCACGATATATGATGGAATGAAAGGATGGTAGCCATTCAAAGTATAGCAATGCACACTATTGCAGGGACAGTAAAGTGATTTTCCCATCATTCATGAAAGTATGAGAAGATGTTAGAACTATGATGTTTACATCTCAAATAGCATGCTGTTGTATATGGCTTCATGCACCTCATCCGACATGAATAACAGCTTGTCACCATCCATAAGATACTGCATTAGTTTGAGAAAGAATGCCTGATGCCCAAGCTTGAACATATTCTCACACGATCTCCATCTTTTGTGCATGCATGCATGGCAATAGCAAGACAATTCCCTTTTCTTGAACTGTGTTGCATCATGTTTGCAAAATCCTTAACTGCTATGC
The DNA here is from genome assembly GCF_047967505.1 of Dipteris shenzhenensis. Taxonomy (NCBI): domain Eukaryota; kingdom Viridiplantae; phylum Streptophyta; class Polypodiopsida; order Gleicheniales; family Dipteridaceae; genus Dipteris; species Dipteris shenzhenensis. The sequence goes on from NC_141608.1 coordinate 56,507,687, forward strand.
AATCCTCGAGATGCCTCCACCGTTGCACAACCCCATGTCTTGGTTCTATCCACTTCATCCAACTTGATCTCCCAAAACACTCTTTTGGATGGTCCTTCCTTACGCTTGGAAGTAGTAGATGCAGTAGTACTGAATGAATTTGTTGAAAATTGCACTACATCAGCTACCTGCTTCAATACCACAACATCAATCTTGAGCTGCTCATGTGTAAGGTCCCTTTTAATCACTACACTTGCACCATCATGTTCTCCTTTGCCATGGCTTGATCCAAAGAAGCTCTAAGTTATCTCAACATTGGTCAGTGCAAAGAATCTAGCAACAAAGTAAATGGGCCTTGTTGCCCTAAATTGAGATATTGCTCCATCGGACCACCTTTTGAATTGTACCCCTTGTCCACCACTTGCAGTGAAGCAAAAGGCAATGCTGTACAAAGAGTGTCGTGCATTTTATCATTAGAAATGTAGAAATGAAACTCCTTGATAATTTGGTCATCCACAAAGTTGTGGCGATAAGTAATATGAACAAGGATTGTACACTGATCTGAATGCCAATGCATGGATTGAATTTCATTTTGGACTTTGAATGAGTAATTCTCTGCAAAATCTATAACAAACACAATGACATCTAAAGGAAAATTCTTCAAACACTCCCTAAACTGGTCTGCCTGCCATTTGTATATGAAGTTCCTTTTGATGAAAGTAGTTGTGTGTTTCTTTAGCATGGAGAACATGACATTGAATGGTATCTCCTTGACTGATAAAACTTTGCGCCTTTTTTTCCCCCCTTTCTTGTTCAGCCTAGCATTGACATCCTCAAACACCTGAACCATCATGTTTTTTTGCTCATGTGCTACTTCATTTGGGCAAATTGCAAGTTTTTGTACACCACACCTTTCACATTCTACCATGAGGCACTCATAATCATGGAATGTTGTGTCTTTGACTTTAGCACAAACACAAGATTCCCACAATAGTGTGACCCACTAAAGGCATGCTCCTTTGCACCACATTTTCCTACTCCTACTGATGAAAGGCATATATTGCAAAGACAAGAATGGATCATTGCATGGAAGTTATACCTAGATGCAAAACTAGTAATTAGAGGGCCATACCATATGAATCCCAATGATGGTAAAGCAGTGCTTGTAGAGTACTTAGAATCCTTGGGCTCGTCGCACAAACATGTACACATGGAGTTGTCGGGGTGAATCTAGCTCTTCTGTAGATTGGCAAGCATGGTTGGCATGGCTACAAGAATTTGAGATAGATTGCCACATGAGGAAAACATCATGATCTCCTTCAAGGGAGGCATCGCACACCTAGCTAGGTGTGGCTAGGGCCAACGAACCATCGAGGATCAGTGGTCACCTACCCTAGCTACACCTATCTAGGTGTGTGGTGCCTTCATTGATCGTGATGTTTTCCTCATGGCAATTTTTCTAGAACTTCTTGTGGTGATGAAAGGCAAGCTAGGCACGACAGGCAGCTATAGTAGAGTGAAGCAGGGAAAGTATAGCTGGGGAGAAGGGGAAGAGCAAGTAGGGAACAAGTAGGGAATAAGTAGGGAAAGTTGAACATGGAAAGACAATGGGAGAAAGGAGCGAGAAGATGACATTGGGAGTCAAGGAGCAGGAGAGCACATTGGTGAAGTAAGAGACTTTGCCCAATTTACAACATTAGTTCTTCTCAATGTCTCTCTACCTTGGTAGCTTTTCATCTACAGTAATATTTTGCATATACAACTAGGATATCTACTATTAGGGACGAGTTAAAGATGGTAAAGTGCCAAGAAGGTGAGTCAGTTAGAATGCTCCTACTTTGAAGCCTCTTTGAATATCTCAAGGCATAGGACCCATATAAACATGGTGTGTGATATAAGTTCACAAGTTGTGTTGTCTCTATGCCAACATGGACTTAGGTGGAACAGAATGTGTGTGTAGAGTAGCGGCAAAGCTCTGCTTGTACTTCCATAAGGCTAGAAATAATCCCTCTTAGAAATCCAACTTGCAAGTTCTACATGCAACTCCTACATGCAACTCCTACATGCGAGTTCTACATGCAACTCCTACATGCAACTCCTACATGCGAGTTCTACATGCGAGTTCTACATGCAACTCTTACATGCGAGTTCTATATGCGAGTTCTACATGCAACTCCTACATGCGAGTTCTACATGCAAGTTCTACATGCAACTCCTACATGCGAGTTCTACATGCAACTTTTACATGCAACTCCTACATGCAACTCCTACATGCGAGTTCTACATGCAGAGAGAGAAGCTCTCCAACTTGTATAAATACCCCATAATGGAATGAAGCCCACACTCTTTGGGGCATTGTGTTGAGTTCTACTTTGGTATTCCAAGCAATTGTCTCAAGTGTCCATGCTTCCTTGCATTTTACGTCCAAAAGCATGTCCTAACCTTGCAACTCCTCCTCCCCTCTCCTCCAACCTTGCAACCCATCCTCTCCTCCTCCTCCTTCTCCCTCCTCCTCCTCCTCCCTTCTCCTTCTTCCTCTTCCTCCTCCTCCTCCCTCCTCCTCCTCCTCCTCCCTCTTCCTCCTCCTCCTCACTCCCCCTCCTCCTCCTCTCTCCTCCTTCCTTCTCCTCCTCCCTCCTCCTCCCTCCTCTCTCTTCTTTCCCCCATGCTCTTACACCTTCCTCTCCCACTCTTATGCTCTCCCTAAACCCTTAGTTCCTCAACTCTTAATCTACATGATCTACAAGGGAGACGAGTTCTCCACCATGTACTCTACTCTAACCCTTGGAGCCTTTTCTAAACCTTGGAACCTCCTTCTAGCCCTTAAACTCCTCCTAAACCCTACAACCCCCAATAAAGACGAAAGCCTTCATTACCTCAACCATGATGATACACGTTTCTTTTACACATGCATGCACTATGTTTGCTTACCACACTTAAGCCTACGTCTCTCATCGGAGAAGACTTCAAAGACTAGATCCATAGGGAAGTAGGTGAGATTTGCATTTTTGTGTGCTAAAAAGCTTGTTTTTCCACCTCCTAAGGATTGGGGAGTGAACAAAAAGTGGACACCCTTAGCTTGCTACTTCCCTTGCTCCCTTTTCTACGTGATCTTGGAGTGGAAACTAGGTACTCCACATGCTCTCTAGGGACAACAGTTACTAAATTAACATTGTGAACAACACATTCCAAGGAAATAGACTTAGCTATCCTTGTTCTCATTTCACATGTCACCTCAGTTACCCATTCCACAACCATGCCATCCCTTGTGCTCGGTCTACCTATTAAATCAGTAGATTTGGCCCTAGTGCATTGCTTTTTTAATCTAAATCCTCTAGCTACTAATAACCTCATTTCTTCCTCATCCAAACTTGTCCCCTTCTCAATAGGCCACTCCCTCAGCACCTTAGGTGGTTTTCCTTCAATGCAATTTGATGGTGTCCATGTTATCCCCACAAAACCAAATCAATTGCCTTCGAATGCCTACTTTGGTGTTGATTCTCTCAGAAAAGCTAGGTGCAGGAACACCTCTCTTTCCCATCCTACCCTTGTGATCTATTACTTTATGGCATTTGATTCCTTTGTCCTCTAAGTATCCTTGACACCTCACCTCACTACCTGCATTAGTTCTTCTTATAGCCCACATAGTCTTGTGTACTACCTCTTCTTCAGCATATTGATTTGTTTTCAAGATTGGTGTGGTATTTTGTTTTCTCTTTCTTAGCTAATTTACATACTCGTATTCTAGACAATGTGAATCATTTGCATACACTACTTCTGAGAGAGATTTTGACTGCTTCCTTCTCACAGTCTTCAAATCACCCATACAATCTTGACATCCAATAGTTGCATCCACCTTGCTAGCCACCTCAATACTGAGATCAATGAACTTGCATGAGTTGCTCCCTATGTCGCCATAAGAGTGCCTTCGAGATAGCTTTTCCAAACTAGGTCCACAACCCAAGTGTAGTCCCTTTAGATACTCTATGTATCTTGCAGTTTGCAGCAAAGCCAGCAAAGCACCCGTCATATCCATCTCACAAGCATTTTTTAGTGTGACATATTTCACTCCATAATTCAATGCCAACCAACTTCCATGGACTGACTCTGCAAGGTTGGCTCTAGGAACTAAAAACTGGTCAGATCCCTCCATGCCCTATGTCACAACATAGATTAGTTTCCAATAAACAAAAAACAATAAAGCTGTGAATGAAATAACAATAGACCTACCTTGAGAATGTATTCTCCCCAATGAGCTACTCTTGCATGCCACCACACAATCCATGTTTCTAAAATGGACATGTCCTTCTTACGTGCATGATGCTTAAACCACAAATGGAGGTTTTTCAACTCAATGTCTATAGCTTCTTGAGATGGAGCATTCTTCCACTGTCTACACCTTAGCTTGAACTCCTCACGATCAAATGATGGCAGGAGCTTAGCATGGTTTTCCAAGCTTTGCTCCCAATGGAATAAGCAAGATCTCTCTTTTTCTTTGAGCACCTTATTGGCATCACCATTGAATAACATTCTAATTACACACCAATTTGCTTGTGTCTCATCAGCCATAAACCCTTTAAATTGAGGCTTTGGGAATCCCTCCTTCTCCATGACTCTATTTAATAGTTCCCAAAAAGGATTTGGGCTTCTGTATCCTCAACCTTGAAATCCCCAATAGCAATAGTTTGTAGCTCTTGAACAAAAGGGTTGTAAACATGGCATGCCATTGTGTTCCAATCATGCATACGTTTGACAAAATCAAAGCAAACCCAGCATGATCCTAACTCTCCACCTGGCCTCATCTTGTTCACTAGAATCAACACCACTACCATGTCCCTTGGTAGTGTTAGATATCAATGCTCCACTCTCGAGTAACTACGCGGGAACCAACTAACTCTACTTGTAAGCCCCCTATATGAGGAGAAGGCATTTGAGTAGCTCGGTTATCCGGTAGGTCCTGGTTTGGACACCAGATGGGGGCCATGTGTGGCCTGATGGCTGGACGGCTTCAGATAGAGTTGGCACACTGCCAACTAGGCTACATGCAAGTGCGGGAAGGCATCCCTTGACTAACCACACTGAGGGTAGATGGAGCATTTCCCGAGGCAACCCACTCTCGGGTTGCAGGGCCCATTTGGAGCCTCAGATGATCTCGGATGGCTTTGGGCTGAATAGACGCCGTAGGTCATTTGCTCTATTTTGTGCACTGGTTCTATGGTATGGTCGGTGGCCTATTTCGAAACCAACCCCCAGTCGACCGTTTTGGGCGGACTAGGTCGGTCACCCAATTGAGCCTAACCGACTACAACTAGTGGCTATATAAGAGCAAGCCCGTGAAGCCCATTTCATCACTGGCTACAACAACCTTGATTCCTTAGCATCTAGCCTCTGTCTTCTATTGTTTCTGGCATGCCATCGAAGATTCTTTCACAGAAGTGCACGGTTGGGAGGTAGCGCCATCTATTGTAACAATTCTATAGTAATCAAATTTTTTGATTCTCCATACTATCTTGTTTTCTCTCTTGCATACGAGATCATGTTATCTGTTGAGCATAGACGTTGTATTATTTTCTTACACGGTATCAGAGCCTGGACTCTAGCAAGAAGATTTGGTAGTGTGTTTCTGTTTGCGAGCAGATTGTGAGAGATGGCCTAGCCTGCAAGACTGCGAATTCCACCATTTGGCAAAAGCGAAAAGTTGGACGGCTCTAGCTATCCACTCTGGAAGTTCAAGATGAAGACCATCCTAAGTGCATACGAGCTTTGGGACACTGCTACTGGGGTGCACGTGAGGCTGGTTGCGAGATCAGATCCAGCCAATGCAAGACAACAGATAGTGCCAACTGCAGATGAGATTCTCACGTGGATAAGAAGAAATGCAGATGCGCTGTGTTCTATTGTCTGCAGTGTTAGTGATTCCGTCATGGCATTAATTCAACATGTCACCACAGCAGAGGAGGCATGGACGGTCTTGAAAAATCAGTACGAGACCATGAATTAGATGCGGATTTAGAATATAAGACTCAACTCGCGAACGAGAAGTTGTCTGAGTCTAAAGCAGCAGAGAAGTTCATCACCAGGGTGAAGAATCTGCACGATTAGATGACTGTGATTGGCATCACCATCACCGTCGAGAATCTAGCACGAAGGTGCATACGAATTCTCCCACCAAAGTACAACGATCTTGTTACAGTGCTAAATATGTAGAACAAAAATCCACCCCTCAACTTTGAGGATTTCAGCGCGATGCTTCTGGAGGAGGAGATGCATCAAAAGACAAGGATTGGAGAAGATTCGGCTTTCTGGACCGGATCAAAGAAAGGTAAGGGTAAGGACTCTGGTAATCCATCTTCTTCTGATGATAAAAAGAGAAAGAAGAAGATCAAGTGCTTCTATTGCAACAAGGCAGGGCACAAGCAGAATGAGTGCCAAAAGAAGATTGTAGATGAGAAGAACGAGTAAAGAAAGAGTCCAGCAACAGTGCACAGGTAGTACTAGTAGAGTTGTTCGTCGCAATTGAGGAGATTTGCACGGAGGCAGTTCATGTACCTGTGGAGGAACCATGGATCATTGACACTAGTGCATCGTGCCACATGACCAGACGAAAGGATTGTTATACCTCTCTACAGCTGGTAGGGAATGACATCCTGGTAGTAGTCGGCAATGATGCAAAATGTCCAGCAAAAGGAAAAGGTACAATTGCTCTCAAGTCATATGGAGTTGTAAAGCAGTTGTTCGATGTTCTTTATGTGCTAGATATCAAGAGGAACTTGTCCATTTCTGCGATCACGGATCGGGACCTCAAAGTTAAATTTGATAAGAATGGTGCATAGATCCTGGATCTTCAAGGGAAGGTCATTGGTAAAGGTACACAGCACAACAACATTTACGAACGCTCAGCTTTTAATGCTCGAGTGGATGTGAAGAACACTAAGCTGTGGCATGAGAGGTTTGGTCATCTAAACCTTAGTTCTTTGAAGGAGATGCATAAAAGTGGAATGATTGCAGACCTACTAGAAATTTCAGATCTGCCCAATGTATGTGAAGCTTGCATGATGGGCAAGCAGCATCGGCATCCCTTTCCTAAAGAGGCTAGTAGGGCAAAGGCTCCTCTAGAGCTCGTTCACATGGACTTCTGTGGAAAGATGGAGACGAAAGCTTTGGGTGGTTCCTACTACTTCATGATGCTGATCGGACGACTGCAATAGAAGGATATGGATATACTTCCTGAAGACTAAAGATAAGGCTTTTAGTAGGTTCAAGGAATGGCATGTAATGGTCGAGAAAGAAACGGGGAGGAAGGTGAAGAAGTTGAGATCAGACAGAGGTGGAGAGTTCACATCAACTGAACTCGAAAGTTACGACAAAAGTCACGAAATCAAGAGGCAAAAACCCCCACCACATACATCACAGCAAAATGGAGTAGCAGAACCCAAGATGTGCGTCATCTGCGAAATGGGCCGGAGTATGATGAAAGGGAAAGATTTGCCAAAGACTTTCTGGGTTGAAGCATTGAACGCTATAGTTTACATCCTGAATTGTAGCTACATGAAGGTTGTGAATGGGATGACTCCATTGCAAGCCTTTTCTGGTAAGAAACCTTCAGCTGCACATTTTAGAGTTTTTGGATGTGACTGTTTTGTGCATGTCCCTGATGCTACCAGGACCAAATGGGAACTGAAGAGCTGAAGTGTATTTTCTTAGGCGCTACAGTGAAGAGGCGAAGGGTTACCATCTCTATAACCCTATTACCAAGAAGGTAATTGTAAGTCGCGATGTGGTCTTCTCAGAACAGCCGCATCAATTGGAGGAGGATGCTTCCTTCCCAGACAATCAGGACTAGGATATCCATCCAGTACTGCCACCAATAGTAGACCAAACTCCCCCAATGATGCTTGGGAGGACTCAAGACAAAGAAGATGAAGAAGAGCTTGCAAAACCACAATGGCAATGGCCATTCCCGAAGTGGGTAAAGTATCTTTTGGATGGCAGAGAACCTCCAGCCATTGAGGAGGAACCATTCGAACACCGCCGGTCCAAGAGATTAGAGGAGCAAAGAAGGGCGCAGGAACACTTGGTCAACTATGCTTTGATGACAGAAGTGATCCGTGGTGATGAACCCAAGTTTCTTGAAGAGGCATAGGGCGATGATAGGTGGATGGAGGCTATGCAGTCGGAGTATGGCTCCATAATGAAGAACAACACTTGGGACCTTGTGGATCGACCACCAAAACATAAGGTAATCGAAACCAAGTGGGTGTACAAGACCAAGTACAAGTCCAACGGCACGTTGGATAAGTACAAGGCTCAGCTCGTGGCAAAAGGATTTGCACAGGTACATGGTTTTGATTATCAGGATACTTTTGCCCCACAGCTCGACTAACCACAATTCGTAGTGTTTTGGGTTTAGCTGCCCAGGGAAGTTGGCCCGTATTTCAAATGGATGTGAAATCTGCCTTTCTGAATGGAGATCTTAAGGAGGAGGTATACGTGGAACAACCACCAGGTTTTGAGATCCCCGGTTTAGAAGGTAAAGTCTGCAAACTGAAGAAGGCACTTTACGGACTGAAACAGGCCCCATGAGCATGGTACCAATGAATTGATGCCTACTTTCTACAAAACGAGTTTAGGAGGAGCCCATCAGATGCCAATTTGTATATCTTTAGAGAAGGAGGCATGTGTATGATCGTGGTCCTTTATGTGGACGACCTTGTCATAACAGGGAACCATGAAGAGAAGATCTTACAGACAAAGCATTTGCTAGGAAGAGAGTTTGAAATGATAGACCTCAGACTGATGCATTTCTGTTTGGGGATTGAAGTTTGGCAAGAGCCGAAATAGATCTTCATTTCACAGCTGAAGATGCTGGAGAGATACTAAAGGTGTTTGGCATGGCTAAGTGCAAGACAGTTGGTACCCCTATGGAGGTTGAAGTGAAGCTCTCAAACGAGGATTCATCACCACTGGTGGATGAAGCGAAGTACAGAAGGCTTGTGGGCAGCTTGATTTACCTATGCAACACACGGCTAGACATCAGTTTTGTGACTGGTGTACTAAGCAGGTTTTCCAATAAGCCCCGAGAGAACCATTGGAGGGCAAGGATGCGGGTGCTGAAATACATCAATTGATTATGGCATCACCTATACCAAGGGCAACATCTTAACCAGATTCTGTGACTCAGATTGGGCAGGAGACGTGGACAGCAGGAGATCAGCAACAGGGTATTGTTTCTCACTTGGATCTGGAGTTGTCTCATGGGTCAGCAAGAAGCAACCCATAGTTGCTCTTTCTTCTACTGAGGCCAAGTACAAATTTGCATGCTTTGCTTCTTGCGAGGCAGTGTGGTTGAGGAGGATTTCGGGGGACATGGGTGTAGTGTAGAACAAGCCTACGCAGTTATCATGTGACAATCAGAGTTGCATGGCGATTGCAAAGAACCCGGTGTTCCACGCTCGCACAAAACACATTGAGATTCAATATCACTTTGTATGCGAGCTCATCATGGATGGAGAGGTCAACTTGGTGTACTGTCCGACTACAGAGAATGCTGCGGACATCCTCATGAAGGCTCTTGGAAGAGACTTGCTGGAGAGGCATCTTCATCGACTTGGCATTGGGTCAAAAAAGTAAGTTAGCTTGCGGGTGGACAACATTGAGGGGGGGTGTTAGATATCAATGCTCCACTCTCAAGTAACTCCACAGGAACCAGCTAACTCTACTTGTAAGCCCCCCATATGAGGAGAAGGCATTTGAGTAGCTCGATTATCTGGTAGGTCCTGGTTTGGACACCAGATGGGGGCCATGTGTGTCCTAATGGCTGGATGCCTTCAGATAGAGTTGGCACACCACCAACTAGGCTACATGCAAGTGCGGGAAGGCTTTCCTGGGGCAGCCCACTCTCGGGTTGTGGGGCCTATGTTTGGAGCCTCAGAGGATCCCAGATGGCTCTGGGCCGAACGGAAACTGTAGGTAGTTTGCTCTATTTTGCACACCGGTTCTATCGTATGGTCGGTGGCCTATTTCGAGACCGACCACCAGTCGACCATTTTGGGCAGACTAGGTCGGTCACCCAATTGAGCCTAACCGACTACGACTGGTGGCTATATAAGATCAAGCCCGTGAAGCCCATTTCATCACTAGCTATAGCAACCCTAATTCCTTAGCATCCAGCCTCCATCTTCTACTGTTTCTAGCACGCCATCGAAGCTTTTTTCACAGAAGCGCACGGTTGGGAGGTAGCGCCATCTATTGTAACAGTTCTACAGTAATCAAATTTTTTGATTCTCCATACTATCTTGTTTTCTCTCGCATACGAGATCCTGTTATCTGTAGAGCATAGATGTATTATTTTCTTACAGATAGACATCTTGAAAACATGACATCTTTTAAATGAAGAAAATTCAAGTTGTCCAGGGAACACCATGCTCTGAAAATAATCATATACACACTTTCTTTTCAGTTGTAAAAGAGCATCATAACCATTTGCAAAGGATCCACTTTCAATTTGGGCCTCCCTTTTCCAACGTGCGAGCCTACAGTTAAGAACATGTAGCATAAAAATCCCATTACTTATTTTTCATAAAAACTTGAGTACTTTTAATCACATTAAAAGGACAAGTATGCACATACTTTCTCTTGTCCAAAGTTGGAGTAATCTTCTTTAGTAATGATGTCAATTCAGCATCATTCATGGCTTTTGGATCATCTTGAACGACAGCATCCAATATTATTTTTTTTGCTAAAGTTTTTTGCAAGGCTTTAGGTCTTCCCATCCCATCTCTTTGTATGAGCTTAGTCAACCTAGCCTTGACTTCCTTCATAGCACCTCTGGAACTTCCTTCACCAATGGGATGCAAATGATACCCTGAGTGTTAACACACCTCTTAAATTGTGTATCACCTTTGGTGGGCATGGGCAACATAAGAATAACCTACATGGGCACTCTTGCTCGTAGAAAGGACGAGCTCCACAATGCAAACACTTAAGAGTACTATTTTTGCCAACATATGATCTTTGAGAACACACTTGTGAAAGTCTCCCTTGCCAATGCTTCTCATTGGCCTCTTTGGTTCTCTCCAAGTGAGGACAAAATATGTTTTTGCATTGCAGATGCCCACCACATCTTTGAATTCTAACTAAACCATCAAATACTATGATATTACTTGTTATATCATCCGTCCAAACATGGTTGTCATATTTGCTTTCTGTCCCCTCAGCATGGTTAGGGAGGTCCAAAGCGGGAAGCTTAAACAAAACATTGCCATCATACTTTACTGGAAGTGCATCAACTTCTTGTATTGTTGTTAGAATGTCCATAGCTTTTTTGAGTGCACTTCTTGAAGGAAGGTTTTTCAAGAGAGGAACCAAACTCATGGTCTTATCGAATTGTTCATCTACTTGTTTTTTATCTGACACTTCCTTATTGATTCCTATCAAAAGCTTTACACCTCTAACAATGAAGGTGGTTCCAAATTGAGTGTCAAGATGAAACAAGGACTCCTCACCTACAAAGGGAACCTCAAAGGACAAGTGGTCACACTTGCTATCAAGTAGTTGATGCAAAGAGATTGAGCTCGGTTAAAGTCCAAATGCTAAGTGAAGGTATTCCCTACTAATGTGTGCAACACCATTAGTTGTTGCAACTTGCAGTGTCTTCGACCTATTGTCATTAGACACAATTGCAAAATCCATGGAACTTTTGGAACACAATCTCCCTTCCTTCAAGTGAAAGGAAAATTATTCATTACCAGTGTTGAGATCTATTGCTAGCAAACGAGGCACAAGTGAGTAGCTGAGTTTGAAGATTTTGTGTGTAAGCATGTGAGCAACAGTAGTTCATTCACTTGTTTCCTTTCGAACTCTATACTGACCAACTCTGCACTTGCAGTGCAAAAGCATAGAAAGAGGCCATCATTGTTCTTTGATACTAAATCAACTAGAAGATCAAACTCATAATATAACCACATTCATTGCCACCACCACATCCCAAGCACACAAGTCCTTGTAACCACCAATTCACAAGAATCTACTCATATAATCAATTCACAACATTCAGTCTGACTGCCCACGTTCCAAGCACTCAAGTTGGCACCCCATTTATCATTCATTGAAACTTTCTCTAGGATGGAGAGGATGGGGAGTCATAAAAGAGTCATGTTACTCAAGGTTGAGCTTTCCAAGACTAACACACACAAAAAAGTACAAATTAGTTTCGCTGGCGAAACTATATTAGCCAACACAACTAGCTCAAAGAATGGATGGGAGGTGCTGACAAAAGCTTGGATGGAGGGTTTGTCAATTTCACTACACTAGCAAGTTTCAAGAATAGATGGGAGCTGTTGCTTATATCTCTTATAGTTTCGGCGACAAAATTTTAGTAGTACGCTATGGGCATTTTTTTAACCATTTGGAATAGCACTAAAGGGATGTATGCTATGTGTGTTCTAATCAATTATGTTAATAGATTGTGTAGGCAACAGTCATTAGTGTTGCATCTTTAACAATTCCAAATCATGCTAAGGCTAATGACTCTTTGAGATTGACAAGTACTAGATGAACCGAGTAGTATCCAATGCCCAAAGGAATAAGGGCCAAATTAGGGCTCTCAATCATATAATATTTTGAAATGCCATGCCCAATGTTTTGAGCAATGAAAAATATCACAATGTCAATACTTTACTTTAAACAATGGAAAACATCATCTTTAGGATACCTTTGCTAAAGAGGCCTTAAATGGGTGTGTATCCCTAGTATAATTTTTACTCTAAAAACAATCATACCAAAGGATGGAATAGTTGCAGAAAAATCATGGACATGATGCCATCATTAGATCTAATGAAATAATAGAGCTCAAGAAGGTTAATGGATTGAAGGTGGTAGCAAAAAGTAGAGACATCATAGTTTCACTGGTGAAACACTATTGGAGGCCATTTCATTTGGAGTTCAAAACTATAGTTTCGCTGGCAAAACTATGTGGGAGGTAACAAGAAGTAGCAAAACTATAGTTTCACTGGTGAAACTATGTGGGAGGTAACAAAAAACATCTCATGTTGAGTTTGCTAGAAGTGGTAAAACTATAGTTTAACTGGCGAAACTACACTGAAGGCCATTTAAAACTAGAGTTTGCAAGTTCACCAGAAGTAGAGAAACTATAGTTTCATTGGCGAAACTATATGAGGAGGCCAGTTTGCAAGGTAACAAGAAGCATTGGAACTATAGTTTTGCTGGGAGGCCATTTCACATGCAGTCTGCAAGATAGCAAATTAGCTCAGCAAAACTCTATTTTTGTTAGCGAAACTATATTAGCAAGAAACTCTTGCATGATCCTGTCTTGGAAAATGGGAGATGCATGAATCCCACTCAAGTATTTCTTCCTTCTTGTTGATCCCATCTCCTCTAGAATCGTGAAGCTTCGGCCAACGTTTTTGTAGCTTTAGAGTTGTAGTTGGTGGAGCTTCGGGCAATGTTTTTGCAGCTTCGTCGAGCTCATCCGGGTTCTTGTGGGGACTTTGACAAATTTGGTTATATGGTTCATTCCATATATGATGAGAGCTGGGAGTTGGTGGTCTTATCCACACTTGATTTTGCCATTGAGAGAGACAAGCTCGCTGGCTTGAGCCTTGGACTATGAAATGGAATTCAAAGCTCCACCCTTCAAATTTGTGGGTTGTTGATGCATCAATCTCATCTGACGATGACAAACTAATATTGTCTCCGCAATTCAATTCGATGAGCTATTGCCTTGTTGAGTCAGTTCGGTGCATTGTTGCCTTTTGTACTAGCTTGCCTCCATAGGATGAGACTTCATCTTGCATCGGTTTCGACGTCCATCTACTCCATTTTCCGTCGGTGTAGATGTCCATCTGCTCCATTTAAATACCCTTAACTAACTCCAAGTTAGTTGACCTTACGGAAGTCCGTTTTCTCCTATGTCAATAGTGTACAATACCATTATCTATGTTCCTCCGTCTGTAGTGTACAATCCCATTATCTACATTCCTTACACAAAAGTTCATAACTGACTTTTAATGTGTGTTTGCATGTAAGCCATGTCTCTCGAGCCTGAACTGATTGAACAGCTCCAGAGGTAGAAGATCCATTGGCGACTCCATCTCCTCATCCTCTCAAAATAACAACCTTCGTAGTGGACACCACTTGGCATTTGTGTTCTGCTAGTAGAACCTCACCAAATGCTTTTCGTGTTCCATCAATGGATTCTGCATTGGCATCTCCACAAAGTTCATCGTCGCCCTTCTCTAGCTCATTGTCCTGTCATTGAAAACACAGATCCCGCTTCCATACATAAGCATGTAGAACTTTGCCCCCGAGAAGACCGCTATAATGAACCCAAAATTACCAAACCTAGGTGGGACGTTCTCTACCCATCCGTTCCTCCAGGCCATGTGCCTCAATCGTATACCTCACTTATCACAAAATTTGTCATGAATCCCCCCCTTCTTCTACAATTTATGAGTGCTTGAAGTTTATGAGCGCCTGACTACCCATCTTCTCTGCAACCTCAAGCTTCAATGCCACTTCGATGCTTTAAACTTAGATACCTCAACTATCTGACCACAACTATCCCGAAACTAGTTTGGAGCCTTCTTTTCTCTGCCTCCACTCCATCATTAAACACAGAAATGACATACTACTAGAGACTCTCACTCCTATAGTGATATGGTTTCGCCAGCGAAACTATATCCTGAGCCTTTTGTCGTATGCTTCCTATCCAACATTTCGTGCCCCCCTTTTGCTATTTCGTCTCTCTGGCTGCTCCCCCCCTTGCCCAGTTCCTGCCTCTCTCTTTTCTTCTGGTTTTTCCCTTCATCAAACTCCTAGCTTCAGACTGTTTACCCTTCCCATGACTAGTGTGACTCAACAATGTTAAATCTTACTCCTAGTTGAGGCTCTCCTAAGGTCGGTTTTGGATACCCTTTCATGGTCAGTTTTTTCGATTTCATGGTGATGTCTTTGGGGCAAGCTTTTCCAAGCAGGATTTTGAAAATGCTTGCACATGTTTGGGGATCCAAACATGAATATCACAACAATCTCATGAAAATCTCATCGCTCAACTTGTGTAAGCCTCTTTTTTAGGCGTAGTGTTTAAGGCCTATTTAGGCCTACCGAGAGCCAGAGCGCAGTTATTATATAGTGCAAACTTCTTGAAAATCTTGTGGATCACACATGTAATAGCTATCGGTTCATACCTCTGGATATGGTTTCACCAGCGAAACTATGATCTTGCCTTCTTCACACACTGCTAGTTATAGTTGAAGGGAGCCTCACCCATAACACGAAATGTTTATTCTTAACTTGCGTTCTGTTATCAAAATAATGTATTGAGGAACTCCATTTTTTTCAATCAATTAAAAGATGTTTCCATTGGCAAAACTATGAATGGCATTTTTATTTAATCATTTGAAAGATGGTTTCACTCTGTCATTTTAATTTAATCATTTCAAAGATGGTTTCACTGTGTCATTTATTTGTTTTTCTTCTTGTGCAGGTGAGCTTATTGAAAGTTGTGCAACAAATTCCTCCAGTAAGTTTGGTTTCTTTTTGTTTTTCTAGTTGCATTTCACCTTTGCATTTTTGCAAATCTTGTAATTGAGTTCTTCAAATGTGTAGAGAAAGAAACGTGATGTGTCTAGTCCTATCACAAGGAAAGGTGGCAAAAGGAAGAAGCAAGAGTTAGAGGTCAAGAATGAACTGAAGGAGCTTGAGCAAGTTGACATTGAAAATAATATTGAGGATCCTGGGGACAACAAGGATAAAACTATAGATTATCCATCCAACAAAGCAGGAGTTAAAGATGATGTGGAGGATATCATTCTAGAGTGTGTTGAGAGACCATTAGGTGTAGATATTTTAGAGCTTCTTACAATAACTAAAGAAATTCCACCTCCTCAAATTCCCTTGTGTCGTTGTCTCATAAACCCAGTTGTGCATCAAATTAGGAATGATTTGACCATTTTGAAAAGAGCATTTGAAACAGAGGGATACATTCCAACAAAAGGGTCTTTTATTCTATCTATCAAAATGCCTAATGGGTCTTCCAAGGATGTTGATGATGTCACAAGAGAATGATGGGACAAGAATTGGAGCTTAGTTAATGATGAGTTTGAATCAGAGATAATTGGCACACCATGGAGCTTTCTATCAAACAAAATGTTCTTCGTGTGGGAAGGAAATCATCGTATGGCATCTTGGATGGAAAGCATAGAAGAGCTTTACACAAATATCAAGTCTAGACACATTAGAGTGCAAGCTCAAATTATTGAACCAGAACAAAGGATCAGCTTAAGCTTGTTGCTGCTCTACAAAGATTTAACTTGTAAGCCTTGCTGTTTATGTTCACTATATTGAGCAAGAGGGTTGGATTGTTGCTAAGAGATGGTAAATGCTTGTAAATGAAACCAATTTTGATCCATTTAAGTCAATGGTTGCAGGCTTTATGAAGATGCAATTGTTGTTACTAATCTCAAGGATTATTTGTACCACACAAGCACACTTGTATCTTGTGATGCTCAATATTTTACTCAAGATTTTAGTGAGGAGGAGAAAAAAGCTATTGAGTTGGCAAGACACAAAGAGGTTAGAAGTGGACGAAGGGTGCGGTATCCCCTCACCCAAACTATTCTTGGGAGGATGGTATTTGCTATAAGTATTAGTTCTTTAGTTTATATATTTTCTTTTTTTGTGACTTTGCTTTGTGTTCCAATAAAATTATGATGAGATTATCTATTTATGTTGAAAGGGGAAATGGAAATCCGATTTTGAGGCTCAATGTAAGAAATTGCATTCTTCCATGCCAAAAAATGAGAGAGAGTCCAAGATTCATGAGATTAAAAAGATTGTGGGAGCAACATCTCGAAGAAAAATTACATGGGTAAGTTTTCAATTTACAAAATTTTGTATTTATAGATCACAAACTTGAATTTGTAGTCCATAAAATTCTACGTTTTATATCTCAGATATTTGAATTTATAGTTTGCAAATTTGAATTTATAGTTTTCAAATTCTAATTTTACAACTCATAAACCATAATATATGATTTGAAAATTATAAATCTATAGTTACAACTTGCAAATTTTTAGTTTTTACTTTGAAAACCTTAACATATGGTTTGTTGTGTGTATCAAAGTCTCTTCTAAAACTTACTATTTGGAAGATGCTTTCAATAGTCAATCCTTCCCATGGCAAGGAGTGGTTTAATATCCTTTGGAATTTACCATTTGAGGATACATCAATGAAGATCACTTTAGAGAAGCTTTACCAAGTATCAATTGCAACCTATTCCAAGGCAAAGCAACTATCTATTCTTTCTCTTCTAGGTGCAGATGACCATCTAAAGGAGAGTTATGGGATGCCTATGACTGACCATGGTTTCATACCTTGGCTTGCAAAAGAAGTATGGATGGACCATGTGTTGACAGATGCTGGGTGATTGCTTGACCAAGTGATGAAATCATCAAGCATTGAGGGTGCAGCTACACTTCCAGATAGTCCTTCTATTTTGGAATAATTTGATGGCATTATAGTGAGACACAGGCCTTTTTTGTTTGAGCCTTTTGCTTCATTGATGACAATTGCTGTTGTTCCATCCAAGAAAGTTGATCTTACAAATGCCAGTAGACGATTGGTTTACAGGTGCATTTTGGCTTTCGAATTCAATGGAAAGATATCTTTGTATTACCTTGCATTCTCTTATATTATCCTAAAAATCATTCAGGTATCTCCATTATTTGGCTGCAAATAAGAGTCTTAAGGTGGTACCATCCATTTGCAAGGCTTGGACTATGCTTGCACCTACTACTTATTGCATGTACATCTCTCATATTTTTAGAGAGAATAAGCATAAGATGGTCATATATTGCTTACGGAGTGGGAAAGGAAGCACTGCCCTTGGTGGATCGAGATGAAGGCTGGAACATGTAATGAGGAAGAGAAGGAAACTTATGATCACCATTTAAAAGGTGAGTGCAAGTCAATTCGGGCAACATGGATGAGTCACAAAAGAAGAGGCTTGAAGAGGAGCAAAAAGCAATAGTAGAAAAGCAAAAGGCAAGTCATGTCACTCCAAATAACAAATGAGGTGGAAAACTAAACCAACAGGCACTTCTAACACAGGTCTATTTTCTCATAACTCTTTCTTTCATGTTTCAAAGTGATTAGAATCTTCCTACAAATTTAATTTAGGGTCCTTTGTTATTGTAGACAATGATCCACGAAAGGAGGAGTCTCTTCTTAGCAAGAAAGTGTGTAATATGGATATGGTTTATGTTCCTTTGTCCATTTTCTCATCATTTGCAACTCATATCTCACAAGAAAACTACAAAGTTTGGGAGTATGATTATGTATCACTTGGAAAAGAAGTTAAGCAATACAAATACAATGAGGCTTTTCAAATCATAAGAAATTTCTACCATGAACTTGGTGGCATGAAGAAGTCATGCAATGGAAAAAACACTGCATGGAGTGTGGATTTTTGCTTGATTGACCTTCCTACAGGATCTATAGTGAGTGGAATCAAGGGTGGAATCCCTGGACAGAACATTCTAAATGAGGAGCATATCTCATGATCACTTGGTATTGCTTCATCTGTGATGGATGATTATGGATGGACATTGGTGATGTGTTCACCTGTATCCACTTCATTCGTTGAGCATTTGGCAAGACAAATGAGACTAGAGGTTTCTTGTAGGTGAGCAATATATCACAGTTGATAATGTCTGTTTATGTGAATTGCATTCAACTATTGGTATCTTATAGGTAGTACATGTAGATGGATCGTGGAGATGGGAGATTGCATTGATGTTGTGGATAATGTTGGCTTTGGTGTCAAGGTATGTCATTTGGCTATTTATATGATTGTCATGTTCTTGTTTGTTCGTATTTTATTTTTCTCCATTAACTTTTTCAATCTATGTTTCATGTAGATTACCGCCTTTCAAATCCTATCGTTCTCTAGGATTGGCAAGAAGGCACATCACTATCTTGATAGGGAAAATAAAGTTTCCCAATCCCTTCAATGTGCATGGACAATTATTTCATCACTCATTACTTGCCTTCAAGTGTACGTTGCATAAAAGAGGGAAAGGGTGGATAGTGGCCTGGTGGGTTGGAGAAGAGTAGCTCCATGATGTTGATGTTCATGGAGTTGTTGTGTCCGATTGGAGGCTCTGTGCTTGAGCTTGGTGCAGGTACAACACCTGGGATGAAAGCAACAATTCACTTAGGACGTCCATGCATGGCAGTGGACAATGATAAAGAGATTTGCACAGGATACTTGGAAGGCATGCTTAGAGACAACTTCACAGAGGCAGGGCCTTCAAGTGTGAATCAAGAAGTCCTCATGATAGATGATGAGGAGACAGACTATGACTTTGATGCACCTCTTGATTAGTGAGTAATTTATTTGATCTATGTGTATAATTTAAGCATGGTTAGATACTGATTAATTGGGCTTAGTGTTCTGCCTTGCTATGCAGAATATGTGGCTACCCAAATGGCAAGAGATAGCACATTCGATTATGAGTTGTTGAAGAGGCATCATCGACATCTAGACTACATAGATGACTTGGCTGATGAGGTCTAGAGAGCATGTCCTGGCTTTTTATGGATTGATGCAAAACTTAATTTCTCATGTTTTCATTATCATCTCATGTAGACCTTATTTCTTATGGATGGATAGCCATTACCTTGTTATGCAAACCTTAACTTCTTATGGATTGATAGATTATGGCTTCTGAATCATGTGATTTTAATGTTCATTGACCTAATAATATGAACATGTCATAGTTGTTTTGGAAATGTATTGCAAGTTGTAATTTTAAGGTTTGAATTTATAGTTTGGAAATTCTAAATTCGCATACCATAATGTAGAGATAAATTTGTAGTTTGTGAACTCTAAATTTAGAGTTTGCAGTTTACAAATTCTGAATTCATAGTTTACATCTTTGATTGTTAAAAAATATATCCGTCCCTCTATTGAGTTAGAACTTAGAAAGACTGAAAACAAATAATTGTTGGCAATCTCACAAGCTTGAGGGGAGGTATTAATAAGCATATCTACTTAAAAGTGAACAATGCCACTAGTCCTAATTTTGTTCTTGGAATAGCCCTAGGAGTATTGGCAAATGTTTAAAATGTATCAACACTTAACATGGCATGTTAAGGCTTATAGAAAATACAATGAATGTGCAAATATAATACACACAATTGCATCATGAGAGCATTCAAACCAAGGGTATACCTTGGTACATGCATGCAAAATTAAAGTTAAAGTAGACCAATACTGCTATTTTTATGTCACTCAATTTGGACATCTAAGTAAGAAAATTATCCATAAGACCTTATCTTTGCATAAGCTTGCCTCTATTTTAATACCTAGTAAGATTTTTATTATGTGCAATAAATTAGCAACTTCCAAAGTTGCAAAAATACCTAGAGGTTTACTATAAAATCAATTAAAGAAACATGTGCTAATATGAACACTATCGATTGAGGTTTCAAAAAAAAGATATTCCATAAAAAAACATTCATTCAAGTATAACTCCATTGAGTGTTGCTCGCGGATAATCTGCTCAAGGGTTACCGCTCATAATATGTACGCACCCATCTTTATGGAACAACATTTAAGGTTGAAACAAAAGCAATCCAAGTATATTTAATGTGTATTGAGTGTGCAAGTACCTACACTCTTTCAAACAACCCGTATTCTAGTACCAAATACATAAGTGGGAATGTAATAATGGTGATCCAAGAAAAGAATCTCTATAGCATGAGTCAACACATTCCAAAGAGCTTAGAATTTTACAAAGATCTAGGAAGTATTTGGAGCAATAGATGTATAGTCACAATGGGGAGATTGGTTTGTGTACCATAGTCCTACATGACCCTTATTCCATGCTAAGTTATTTACTGAACATTGAAAAATTCGATGAAATATTCACAATAAAAGGAAATATGTCTTTAGCATTTATTCAAAAAGGAAAGAAAGCACAAATATGCATAGTATGTTAGACAACAAAGAGCAACATAGGTAACAATGTATTGGCTTCAGCCCTTACCTACACTAAATGTTCCAACTTCAAAGTAGGTTGTGCACCATCAAGAAAAGAGAGCAAGGAAAGCAAAAGCAAAAGTTCAATGCTCAAATAACAGCCAATGTTATTTCAATGGACTAAAGAATAATCATGAACTGCTTTTAAAGATGAGGATGCTAATAACAATTGCATAATCAAGGAGGGACACATATTACTCATTGTAAATATTTTGTGTACCATTTTCATGGTGTGATTTATATATTTTTAAACAAGCATTGATCTATTTATAGATAGCTAACTTATTGAAGAATTTCATACTCAATGTAGCCACAAGGCCCCTTCCTGTGTTAACTCTAAAAGCAAATATGTGCAACTCATTTCATGAAGTAGTAAAGTTCCCACTTAAATACCCCATAATGGAATGAAGCACACACTCTTTGGGGCATTGTGTTGAGTTCTACTTTGGTATTCCAAGCAATTGTCTCAAGTGTCCATGCTTCCTCCATGTCCAAAAGCATGTCCTAACCTTGCAACTCCTTCTCCCCTCTCCTCCAACCTTGCAACCCATCCTCTCCCTATTCTCCTCCCTCCTCCTCCTCCCTCTTCCTCCCCCTCCTAGAGAGAGAATGTGTTACAATTTCTACATGCAGAGAGAGACGCTCTCCCATAATGGAATGAAGCCCACACTCTTTGGGGCATTGTGTTGAGTTCTACTTTGGTATTCCAAGCAATTGTCTCAAGTGTCCATGCTTCCTTCCATTCCATGTCCAAAAGCATGCCCTAACCTTGCAA